>NW_011966989.1:40237-53304 GCF_000949405.1 Vollenhovia emeryi | reverse complement strand
GAGAGAGAGAGAGAGAGAGGGGGGGGGGAGAGAGAGAGAGAAAGATGAGGACGTGCAAGAGGGCGAAAGGAGTGGAGCCGCCGCGGTCGGGGAGACATTCGTCTTAGAGGGCAAGGATTATGTTTGCGAGTGATCTCATGCAAGAATCCCATAAATTTTCTCAATCCTCCCACGGTGGCGAAAGGGGTTGCCAACAAACGAGCGTACGAGGACGAGGGGGGAGTCGTGACGCGCTGGGAAATGTCGGCAATTTGGGTAATGCGCCGCAGTAATGAGTCCGCGGCCCGCAAGCCTGACGAATAAACAAATGTAAGAGCCACCGTGTCTGACGCGTTAATATTTCGTACCGTGGCCGAAATGTGTGCGCGTGACATATCGATACCGCATAACTCGCTGTTTAATTTGCAATAATGTCACCCGTGGGAAGTAAGTGGCCGATAGTGTGGTTTGCCAGGACAGAATGTCGTTAATTTCCGTAGTATACTAACTTCAACGTATACTTTCGGAAAGTTTCCCTTCCATTTCGGGTAATTCCCGAGCAGACTGACAATTACATGGATAAATACATTTAATTATCCGTTCAATCTTTTACGTAGAAGGATTATTATAATGTATAAGTATACAAGTATGTAATAAGTAAGTTATTAATTGTTCAGAGATATTTAATATTTGAAACTACTGTTATTGACAATCGTGTGGCGAACTCGATCGGTGTCGATAAGATAGGAGACGGAATTACAAATGTCAATTATCGACATTTTTAATTCCAAGTTCTATTCAGTCCGAGAAAATAGCCAATCTATTTGCAACTTTTACGAGAAAGCAGCAATTTTATCAGCTACACATTGCTCCGACCGAGATTTTGGATCGAGTTCTAGCATCGTCAACACCATGGCTTTACTGACAGTCTGACAGATGTTTGGCAGCGACCTCTCTCGAAAAAGCCTGTAACTATTTCTACACGCCATACTGCCCTTTTCCTCTTCTTCTAGACTCTCTGGATTTGCGTTTGTTAGAAGTAATCTTTTTTTCTAGTCTATTAATCTTAGTTCTAATTGCACGATATTATTCTTACATGTTGTCCCTAGAGTATGCTGGTCTCATTTTGTATATTTATATTTATTGTAGAATTCTTGTATCAAGAAAATATTGTCGTCAAGTGTACGAAAAAGTAATAAAATTTTTAATTTTTTTTCGTTTTTGATTCCGTAAAAGAGTTTCATTTCTATAAAGCCAATTAAAAGATTACTTCTAATAAAGAATGTCGATAGAACAAACGGCTTTGGGATCCCCTTAACGACGATATAAGAATTATTGAGAAAATTCTATTTTTTTGTATTTTTTTAACACGATACTGTGTGATATGCCGCGTTAATAATATCGTTTAACTAGTCAGTCCAGTTGAACAAAATGAACAGCGCAAAGGGTCGAGCCATACAAAGAGAACAGAGCTAAATTGAAAGAGTGTACGTAAGCAATAGCTAACGAAACCAGATTGGCGCCAGCACTCAATTAAATTTAAGCTTCTGGCGGTAATTCGACAGCCTTTGTTAACTCTACTCGGATCGAATTGTTGGTCTACATCGGCGATATTAAATCTGCTCATTTCCCTGCAAAGTACTAATAAACGTTTAAACGTTCATTAGTACTTAGTTACGAACCGTGCAAACGAGAAAGCCGGACCGTTTGCAACACATTAAAATCGTATTAATTAGATTATACAAACGCCGTTCCGCAAGTACAACAGGAAGAAAGGACGAGAAACCGGGAATAAAAGCAAAAGCAGACTTTCCGTAAGACAGTTATCTTGCATCGGCAAACATCGTACGCCGATTTAAATGTTTCCATCGCAGATACACCGTGACAATAGGGAGAAAAAGACATTTCTGTCATGAGCAATATTTCAAAACCGTAATACGGAGTCGGTGCGACGCTAAGAACGAGACATCGAAATCTTGCTAGTTCATATGTATGTAACGAAAGATCGGTGGGGAGGACATGAGCGCGTTCGTAAATACAATAAAGTATTCTCCATAAATAATGTCCGACTGTCAGCACTTGCTGTATCCAATATTATTTCGTTCCCCGGGGATTTATCGCGCGCGGAGCACAATGTGTTCTTACATGTGCAAAAGAATTTAATACTGTGGAATGCACCAAAGAAATATTACGTACAATAACGTTCTTCGTGTTACTTGGAGTGAAATTCTTCTTAACCGCGCGAGTTCTTTCATACATACCGCTGTACCTAATAGTTTAGCGCGTTTTTCGCGAAGAATACATTTGCGCGGCGCGCGCAATTTTTGCCCGTCAAAGAAAATGAAATATCGCGCGCGCCGTGTCATCGTTATAGCTTGAAATATCGCGTCGTTACGTTTCGGCGAACGTTACAAATGTATTTTGCCGCGTATCTTTCGCGCGCAGATTAATTAAGGCGTATGCCAGAGAGATATCGGAGTTCCCTTTAATTAAGACGACACGTCGCGAAATTACATTTTTCCTTTATTCTTTTGCAACACTGAATCTTCCACTTTATTGCCGAGCGCCTCGTTTCTCATCGCGAAATATTAAAGATGTGTATATATTGAGAAGACAAATTTCAAAAAGTAGGAGAATTATTTCAACAGCGCGCGAGCAGTGCGGAGCCGCACCGTAAAGACGTCCCGTGTCTTTTCGCGACAAAGACATTTAAATAATGGCAGTATTTCAGCATTGCTCGCTAAAAAGAATATTCTATTACAGCGTCGACAATCTTTTTTTTCCCGCGAGCAAATAGTATTCAAAACGTTTCCCTTTAACGGAAAAAAAACTACGCTTATTACAACTGGTAATACAAACAGCATTTTATAAAGATCCGCGGACTGCGGGGGCTTTGGACCGACTCCAAAAGCATGTCGGTCAACGTGTTTCACATGCAAGGGCAAACAATTGCTATTTATCTTGCTGCATCGCGTGTATTACTGTCAAAGACCCGGAGCCTCGCAGCGCAAATAAGCGTATCGATAAACAACGGTTAGACGTGCTGCATTTACACATCGCTCTCGCAACGCTACCGCATCAATACGTCAAAGTAAATCGCCATATCATCATAATAGCACACATCAAAGTTATTGACCATAATTAAGGGCCGCTACTTAACGATCGATAATCGATCGGTCTCGGATACGCTTGTGACCGCGCGGGGTCAACGATCGCTTCCTTCTGTATCGGGTATGATCGATGACGGATGTCATCAGGGAGCGAGCGTAAAGTGATTTATTGGACTCTGACCATACGGACCGCAGCGCGGTATTTTCCTATGCGGCCTTCAAGACCCAGTATCCTAAACTTCGTCTGTTTCGGGGTGTACATTGTCCCTACAATCATTTTCGGTTTACGTGCACGACTGGCAAAATGTTTCACGGCAAGAGGAACATCGGAAATAGCAACGATGCGAGATAATAGAATTACGCTGTATGATTAAATTAAACTCCTTGCTGACGCGACCTCGAATTACGCGACTCGTGGTACATAGTTTCGTATACGTTGCTACGCCCGGAACGTTTCATTAATTGCCACATGAAACGTTCGTCGGGATAACCTCAATTAAGTGTTTGCTTACTTTGTCATCGCGGCTATACTTTGTTAATTCACAATACTTCCCTTTTGTACCCCCACAATTCGTACCGATACGAATATTGCATTCGTTACATTTCGTGGTGGACCGCCGCATCGTCGCAGATGTTTAAATACTTTGGCTACAACAGCGACGGTGCACAACGTGTTCTCATATGCCGTGCTTTAATCAGCGGGGCTATCATTAATCTTTCGAAGCAGCGCCGAGTTTAATATTCTCGCGGAATATTACGTGCATGACATCCAGCAGAAATCTGTCTTCGACGACAAACATTCTTTCCCACGGATCTCTTCCTCCTATACCGACGAGTCTCGCGGAATTACGATGACTTCTCCATTCAACATTTGTGGGAAAAGTCAAAATCAATTTTCATATTCCAACTCGTAAAGGACCTTGCACTAAACCAATAAAACATTGGGTAATTATTATGTGCTATAACGGACCACCCTCCAATCTCGGTGACCTTGACATATGTTGTCATGGTCATGACCCTGAGTGACATTCAAGAAGGTTTAGCCGTCGGCCGGTGTTTGTTAAAAAGTTATTAACAAAAATGTTTAACGAATAGAATATAGTTTTTAATATTTATCTCACCAAATATTAAAAATTTTGAAAAATGTTTTTAACAAAAGTTGTAGATCTCTTTGAAATATGCATTTTATGTCCTATTCATTTTTACTGTACGAGTGATAGTTTTCGAGAAAAATGATGGAATCTAAATCTTACATCTGTTTCTCTATCTAAGCATGTACTTTGCAGTACACTCGTATACGTTTCCACATGGGTTTGCGACTTTCCACGTCCGCAGAATGATACGCAAAACGACACAGTCACGGAACAAAGTAATATTCCGATTATTTTGCACTAGACAGTGCGCGATGTAACTTCAATCCTTTTTCACGTATTACGATGGTAATGTAATAAATATGATTTTAGTTTCATTGAATCTTTTCGGTTTTGATATTTCGCAGTTTCGAAAGGATTAATCGATTGTAAATATTAGATTGCTTTTGACATTAGTGCTGGATTTGGAAATAGTAAAGTGTAGGTAAACCGATAGAGATCACAATGTTGACGAAATCACAAAAGATTTAGGCGGGTCAAAGTGAAGACGGGAAATAAGCGAAAAAGCGTATTGGAGAGGAATGGAGCACTTACTTAAAGTATTGTAAAGCCTCGGATGTTGTTATCGGAGTCCATCTCTTTATCTGTTTCAGGCTTCGGACGAACGGGTCCAAAAAAGACAATCAAAGTACCTTTTTCGATTCACCCCCGCAGATACTTTCGTTACGGTATCGCGCCGTATGTTACGATAGCCGACCATTTTAGTCCATTCACCCCATCGATTATTGCTTCGTAATACATTTGATCCTTTTTTTCTCAAATAATTCAGCCTTTTCGACCGCCGTCACTATCTTGTTTGCTCTCGAATTTACGACTTTCTTTAATTTATATCCATACAATGTACGATCAAAATCACGGAAGAAAGGAGTAAAGATAACTTCTTATTATTTTATTTCATACATGGGATCGTTTCCTTTCGTTTATACAGTGACTCCGAACTTTTATCGTAACAATCAAACACCGACATCTCTAACTCTGAAAAAATGCATCTAGCTTAATCTAGAAAAGAAGTTATTGTCAAATTACAATGCAAACGCCTTTAATTTTTAAGGACCTGGCACAGATGGCGGTGGCCACTTGAATTATCATGTGAATCCGTATACCGTATTTATTCCATCCTGTCCTGTGCACCGTTACAAACGGATATACACAGGTTTTTTCCCTTTAGACGCAATCATTGTCGTCAGTGAATTCACGTGTTATAATATCGCACAGCGATTTTTCTAAATTATCTTAGAAATTTAGAAGTTATTGTTATATATAATTTTGTATAATTAGATAAAGCAATGTCAAGGTGATTATTGCAACAACGGGATCTGAGAAGCGTCGCTCTCGGTATCGGTAACGATGGGATAACGCATAAATTACCGTCGTGTCAAGAGAAGCTCGCGACGGCGGCGGCGGAATTTATTCGCGGATTATCGCGCTGCCTCCCGCACGGCCGCCCCTTCTATATCCTCAAATCCTGCCGTTCTATCGTGAGAGCTGTCGCATCGGTACGTATATTAAAATTCACCGGACCACCGGGGCGAGTAGGAGAGGGGGATAAAAAAGATTCGAATTTAAAGGACGCCCGAATGTCAGACCGCTATCCATGCGTCCATTCAATTTGCCGTCGATTACAGGACCCTCCCCCCCCCCTCTCTCTCTCTCTCTCTCTCTCTCTCACTCTCGATCTTTTTCTCTCGTGACCCGGTATCCATCGCCCATATGATCGACGAGCATTAACCGCTTCCGTCACGCGAGCTCTTTGTGAAAAAATTTTGTACAAAAAATTGAATCTCGTTATTCTCTCCGGCCATGTGAACAAGTGACCCACAAAGAAAAAAATTACTATGGATATTTCGTATTTTATTCGAACAGCCTGAAGAGCCGTCACTTGATTCTCTATCTCGTCTTAATGTATAACATTTTGATGCCACTTGAAAATTTATGAAATAATATGAAATGGTGAAAGCCTATACCAACGTTACTTGAAGTCTCCCTTGTTATATTACTTGTGCGGGTCTCGACGTCATTGATCAAAATATGATATCGAACCCTTAACAATTCAATTTTAATAAGTGAAATTTAAGAACAAGAAACAGAAATCTGACAAGCAATAAATAATGAGAATGAGATATCGGAAGAATATCCGAAATAACACAAGTCTTCGTTGGTACAGGTATGTCATTCCTCGAAGCTACTTACAATACGTCAATATGCAAGAAAGTGATAGCATTCCATCCCGCAAGTTGCGCGGTGTAAGTCAGCCTTGCGCTAATCACCAAATGAACCGTCCCGTTAATTACCGCGTCAATTAGATACACACGGCACGCGAATTAAGGAACAGCCGATGTATTCGAGGAGATGTACTACTGTGTCGACAGCGAGATAGGGAGAGAAGAGCGAGGTCCAGCGGCTCCCCGAAGGGGACCGGAATACTCCACGGAAAGATTTCGAAGCGGCTCGTTATCCATGTCTAGGAGGCTCAGACAAACAGCCTCGTTTGTCACGCGCTGGCCTCTCTAAGCAACTCTACCCCTATTCACTCTTTCCTTTTCTCGTTCACCTTTGACTCAAAATTCTGACACTCGCGAAGAGAATGCTCCTCCTTTCCAATCGAATAATGCACCATGGCTGCACTCTTGTGAAGCGCGGAGTGGAAATAATTTCCTGCGTAAAATAAACATACGTCTTTTTGTCCCCGGTCACTGTTCGGGTCAATTATTAATGTTAAAAGCCCACCTACGGAAAATTTTACCTGCGCAATACCGAGAATTGTACTCGGAGATGTAATATTTATTTTTCAATATTTTTACCGCGTGCTTAAAACTATGAAACTTGTATGGGGCAATTTTTTTTAATCTCCGATGGCTCTCGATGCGGCCACGAGTGGTTACAGCTCCGAAGAGTCGTGTAAAACGCACGTTAAAATTATTTTTATTCTATTTTTATTCCGTCCCAACCGGATTTTTATAAAAATCGGAGAATTCGCGAACACTCCTTGCGTTAGAGAAACGCGCTCAACTAACCTCGTAAAACATCACGCACGAAATACTTGCACGTACCTCGAAAAACAGTCGATTCGTGCCCCCTTTGTCGCCTTGCCAGCTTTAATAAGGGAAAACGGAAAAAAAGGGAGTGGTCCGAGATTAATTACGGGCGACCGACTTTTTACTTCCGTAATTGGCCCCCGGCCGCGCCCGCTGTTTTAACGGCGCCGCGTGCAAAATCACAAGTCTTCGAAATTAATTAAAGTAGAAGTAGACTTTTCGCGCGAGCTGCAATTGATAATAAATAAAGTTTCACCAAATTCTCCTTCAACCTTTTTTAACCGTAAACGATTATCATATAATGATATCAACATAATTCTATTGAAGTTTGTATTGTATAAAAGCTTCAATTTTTAAATGACATTTTTTATTTCTACTAGAAATGACAAAACGCGCGCTTTGCGCGTTCCATCATTTTTCTCGAAAACTATCACTCGTACAGTAAAAATGAATAGAACATAAAATGCATATTTCGAAGAGATCTACAACTTTTGTTTAAGACATTTACAAAAATTTTAATATTTGGTGAGATAAATATTAAAAACCATAATTTTTATGAGTTTTTCATGGTTTTCAATGTTTCTTGTCTTGAGCGCCATTTTTAAGTTTCATATTCATGTTCAGAGAACAAAAATACATAGAAATTGGGTATTCTTACCCATTATTTCATATAGGTGGGTTTTCCAAAGGTTTTCCAAAAAGAAGATTAGTTATCGCTGCATCTCGTTAGAAAAATAAGAATTTCTTTCATTCCCCTTCATTCAATTAGATATTTAACTTTAACTTCTTTTTCTTTAACTTTTTATTTAGTTTATAATTTTCTTTAAGTATATTTTTGCACAACTGTCAAAATTCACATGCAAGCTGAAACGTGCCACGAATCTAAAAGACAAGCGAAACATATCGCACTTCGAGAAAACCAATCGGTATTGCGGAAAAGAGGTCTCAACTGTTCGATATTAACGACATTCAAGTCGGTAACATCTCTTTTTTAGAAAGACTAGAACAACACAAGCGCGCGCTTCGCGCGCGCCATTGTTCTTCCACATTATATTAGAACATTAAAATATTATATTGCGCACGCCAATTAACATTATTCTTTTCTTTTTAGTTTTCTATCATTTTTACTAAATTTCACTTTTAGTCACTATCACTATCATTTTCATTCATTCTATATCACGTTCCTTTTAAATAAATCTCAAAATCTGGCTTATTCAAAATTATTATCTCTTATCCTGATAATTTTTATTTATTTAACTTTGTGTTTACTATACACTTTTATCTTCAACTATTCTTTTGCATTTGACACTTTTATCTTCAACTATTCTTTTGCATTTGATCCCATCCTATCATTGTCTCACATTTTTTATAATACCTATATCAAAAAGTCTAGCTTATTCAATATAATTCTTTCTTATCTAGATAGGTTTTATTTATTTGATTTATTTTTAATTTAAAGGAAAAAATCAACTATGTATATATTTATTTATATACATAGTTTTTACCTTGTTTATTATCTCGCTGATTACCAAGATAAACTTTTAATGCTTGCCAAGTACGAACGTGTGAAAAGGCAACATAAAGTTGTCCATAATTAAAAACATCTTTGCGAAGATCTATTCCTACTTTGTCAAATGTTTGTCCCTGTGACTTATTAATTGTCATCGCAAAAGCTAATTTTATCGTCTCTTCCTCCTCCTTTCTCTATCTTCCCTTTCTTCTCCTTCTTCATACACATAACATAAACTGTCAAAATAACCCTCTTAAATACAAACTGTCGAAACCGCAAGTCGAAGTGAACGACTCGCAACGAGATCGACACATAAACTGTCAAAATAACCCTCTTAAATGCAAACTGTCAAAACCGCGAGTCGAAGAGAATCGACTCGCAACAAGATCGAAATCGAGTTTCGAGAGAGCCAATCGGCATCGCGGAAAAGCGACAACAATGAACTCGCAACGCCTTTTTTAGATAGGGAAAAGAGACGCGCTGACGCGCGCGCTTCCAATGCTTGTCTTACTTATTTCTTGATATAATTTGATATATAATTTTATATAATTCTTTATATGAACTATGAGTGTAAGTTGACATAAAACTACTGTCACGTCATCACGCGACACACTTCGGCCGGCGAGACTCGCAACGGCCAATCAGCATCGCGGAAAAGCAGCAACAATACGAGCGCGACCGAGAACGCACTTCGGGCGTTTCATGACTTTTTTTTATAGAGAAGAAGAGAATTTAAAACTTTTCTAAATATATATTATGTCTTTTACTAATAATTTACTTGCGCAATATTCGGCGAGTAAGAAATTATAAAAAATATACTTGATATATGTAAAATTCCTTCATCTTCATTAAAACATAATACATTCCCTACATTCCGGTGTCGTTGTTCTTTTATATTCGATAATAATACCATGTGAACGTGAAATGTGGCGACGACCAAATTGACCCCGGCGTCCACGAGTCTAGACATTCATTATTGATGAACCGCCGTATGGAAAATGGCTACCAATGTAGTGGCCTAAATTTCCGCAATATCTTCATTATGTTAATTGCACAAATCGGGGAACTATTAGATTATATGGATAATTATTGTACGAATCACCGGAGCGGAATATAAGAATTATCTGTGATAATTCGAGTTAATAACGAATGCAAATGCAGTTCGTTACGTCTCCATTATTGGCGACGAGTAATTTTTAATCCAATAAGTAGCTGACTTTACTTCCATCGAATTGTCAATAAATTGTCCCATTCTCTCGCAATAAACAGCGTCGAACGGGAAACGATTCCTTCCTCCATCATAATGAATAAGCCGTAACGAACAATTACGCGAGAGTAATTTCTTAAACTACGGGAGAAATTTCCAATTAGACGGAAGTCCCGCAGTAGTAGCTCAATAAAGATATTGCGTTAAGCGCGGTAATTGATTAGCACCGCCTTTGGATCCCTAAACTTTGTATTCATTGAGCTGAGAGCTACCTTCGCATTGATTAAAACAGGAGTTAAATTGACGACGTCGTGAATTCGCCGACATCTCGGTAACGCGAATTCGCAACGGTCTCCCAAGCGTGTATTAACATGATGTAAATCATACATCGACTGTACAGATGTTATTTATCTGCGATTATATGCTTAGTTAAGTACATTTAAAGAGAACGCGCGATTCTTGAAGTAAAACATGATTTTGGAGATTCCTTTTAACCTTTTCACGCCGCAGACATGTACTATCCAATTTCATTTTAGTAATGCAAAAGCTCGCGCAATTACAGTTTTGAAACACTGGTTTGCTACGTTATCACTTCTTTTTTCCACTTTTATCCCCTTCATTTCTGTTTCGCCGGATCGCATTTACATTGTAACTACTCCGTCGCGCGAAATCATGAGAGTACGGACTTGCGAACTATTTGCGGAAGTTATGATGCCCCAGATATACAGAAAACACGGGAGAAACATAACAAGCAGCAGTTTCGTCGACAACGGTGAAAAAAGGCCGCGGCTCTGCAATGGGACTGCTGAACTTTCCGAAGTAGCTTCTGTCTGCGTGCTGCAGCGACGACAAATGTTACCTCCGGGCTACGCGAGTCCGGGACAAATATATTTTTCACGCATCTCCTTTACTATGCAAAATGATGAACCTATTACACTGAGCGATAGCGCGTTTTGTAAACATCGCGATATGCGTCGCGACGGTTTTTTTATTTGCAACATATCGGTGGATTTTCGCGAGACGCGCCAATAAGTCTGGCCGCATGACAAATCACCGAGATAAAACGTCACCCCGATTTACTTTCAAAAGTATGCGCGACTTGAAACGCCTCTTGCAATGAATATTTGTAGAAAGACAAGATTGTATTGGTCGCGCGCAATCAGGTTTGAAATGAAGCATCAGCGGTCCGTGCTCTCTTACAATATTTATGTTATTGTACACATTTATGCATTATTTTTAGAAACTGTCCATGCGCTAAATTGTATCTTGTATTCGATGGTACTGAGGAAAACGTAAGATGGGAGCGACGGCTCTTCTCCGTATTCCAAGTTAAACATAGTATCGTAAGATGTTCAGTGTTTATACAAAAGTTCCCGGGGACTTAATTCTGTGACGTTTTATTTCTTGAAACGGTCTCCGTGCACTCGCCAGACAGATACCAAGTTCCACGGACAAAAGTAGAGAGGAAGTGCCTTCATCCGCACGTTCAACGAAATAGAAACCGTTGCTGAAAGTATATTAGATTCTCTCGAAAATAAACGATCGCTGATACCAGAGAGGTATCGGGGAAACAAGTATTACGCGCCGTGATTGAAATTGTCGCGAGACGTCAAAACGTAAATTGAAATTCGTTTTTAAATATTACACATCGCGCTCGCGTCGATATATATCGAAGGGTCCGGTAAATATTGCAACGTTATATTTATTCGGCGCAACACAAACGCACCGGTACACGCCATATCTCGCGCGGTAAGAACAGTCGATCATAATTTGTATCTCGCGGGCTTCACTCGACCCACTTTGGACGAATAAATTTTTCACACCTGAATTGACTCGCGGCGCTTGTCACTCGCGATTAACGATTACATTTGTAACGGGGCGCGTGGAAAATGCAATTTTATCGCAAACCAGAGACAATAATCTGCTTCACGTTTGTATTAATTCGCACAGAAAGCTCGGTTAGGTACTATAAATCGACGGATATAACGCACCATAGCGCGAACCCCGTGTTTTTTGTATTTTCGATCAAACGCATTATTTCGAAATTATATCTTTGTAAAGCGATTGGTAACGTTCGTTAATAAATCATGTGTGTAATGTTTGATCGAAATAAGTTAAACGAAGCATTAAGCCAGCAACACAGCTTGACGGTACGGGCAATTATTAATGTCCCATAATTATTAGCACGCGATTATTCAAGAGAGTGAATCGGCGCGTCTCGGATTTGGACAGTCATGTTACTCTCATAAACGCGGCTATTTTTTTTTATTATTCACCCCGCAAGCGCAATTTTCATATTATTGATATAATTCAAAATTTTAATATTGATTTTGACAACAGTCACGCACCTCGTTTAAACAGACGTTAAGGGTACAAACATCGGCAAAGCTAACAAGTCAATGATTTGAAACCATCGTACATTCGATATACATACATGAGTCATCGAACCGTGATGTATTTAGCCTGCAGCACTAGTTTGTAAACGCCTGACCAACTACGTCATGCTAACTGGTTTCCCATAATTCAAAATTCAGAGTTCACGTGTCCGAGTTCAATATTAGCGGCGAAATAATGTGGAATTTGAACAGCGTTCCTAAGTACAAAATATGACTGCGGACGAAACTCGTAAAGTACGCGCACTCTCTAAGAGTCGCTCAGTAAATTATCGCTGAAAACAGTAAACAGTCCACTGACTTACAGTTATAAGTATACCACTGTAATTTCCAGTGATATAGTTATAACTGCAAATCACTGGCTATTTACTGTTTTCAATAATCCACTGATTGACTTTTAGAGAGTAGAATTTACACAAGGCAGTTAAAACCCCCACGGAAAAAAAATATTTGGTAAATATGCATAAAAGTTAACACCTCGCCGATGTCCTCGGCACTTAGATATGTTGTAGGGGAGAGTTTTCTGAGTAATTCCCCGCAAAAATCAAGTGGGGGACGGCATTGGTTTAGGAGATATAACAAATTGAAATCTAAAAAGGTAAAACTTCGGAAACACGGACCCAGCCCCAATGACCTTGACATTGGCATATGTTGTCAAGGTCACCTTACTGAGTGACCTTCA
>NW_011966989.1:27141-35759 GCF_000949405.1 Vollenhovia emeryi | reverse complement strand
CGTCTAACTGAAAATTGCAGTGGTATACTTACAACTGCAAATCAGTGACTATTCACTGTTTTCAATGATAATCCACTGATTGATTTTTAGAGGGTAGAATTTATACAATGCAGTCAAAATAAATGGCGCGACTACCAAGGCATAGCGTTGCGAGGGCGTCCATCGGAGGAATTAAACAATATTTCTACTAACTAGCTATACGAGCCGCGTTTACGCGCGAATTCGAGGTGCGCGCTATTTACGTCGAGCCGGTACTTAATAGCGAGAAGAAGTTCGGAAGTTAAAGGGCTAAACTTGCTGCTGCATTTCGACCTGCGTGCAAGAGACTTCCCGCCGGATTACCGATTAAAAGTTTAACAGCCCGAACTTTTCAGCGACTTTGCACAAAGCGACATGCCCGAGTCGACTCGGGGCACTGATCGCGACCGTACCAAAGGGAGATGTTTCAAAAGCTGATTATGCGCCGGTAACAATCGTCGAATTCGTTTTCAAGTTATTGGGTCGCGCGCTCGGCCGTTATAAAAAAAAATCTCCTCGACTCTCCTCCCGCCGAAAGTATTAACCGGACCAAGTACTTCATGAAAGTAAAACACGCCCGGCCCCGCGCGCGTTATGAAAGCGCCGCATAATATTAGCATATCCCCTCGGCCGCGTGAAGCATATCTCCATGATAGAGCACGTCGAATATCGCGCGGCCGAGAATGAACGGGGAGATTGATGGAATTTTTGAGTTCGTCCAAATATTCGCCCCCTCCCCCCCCCCCCTCCTTCTCCCATTCTTTCTGTCCGTCGCGTAAACCGACATGACGCCATCCCTCCGTACATATATGTATACCGCTTAAAGTACATATGTAGTAATGCACGCGCGTGTTATTTTGCGAGAAATATTTTATTTCGCCAGTTGTTTATGTAACCGTCCATTTAGATTTTTCTTAAAAAGAAAAGGGAAAAACTTTATTCGCAGAAAAACAATCATCGCGGCGGAGGACGGCGACGAAGGTGCAGCGGGAGAGAACGAGGGAGAGAATAAGTCATCGGGAAAAAACTGAAATATTATCTTTTAAAAGCACGGACATTAAGAGCGTTATGAAGTTACGTAACAAAGGAGAAGTTTAGGTGCCAAGAATATTAAGTTCACGTAGCGGCGCGCGCTCGCGAAAAAAAGGCCGGGGCGAAAAAGGGGAGGAAAAAGAGAATGAAAGTGTCGGGGATGTAGCGAGGAGAGAAAAATTAAAGTGTTGTTGAGGCGGCAGAGAAGAAACGGCGTGCGACGTATATCTCGCTGTCGGGGGTGCGACGCCAGTGGACGAACCAAACTGAGACGATATTTGCATATCTATTTGTGAAGTACGATTCCACGCACTCCGCAGAATGACGCGGGGCTCTTTCGGCTGCAATACCGGTAAATGTCAGGAAGAGACCGAAACAATGAAAGCTCTCGAAACGTGAAGGAAAGAGGGAGGGGGGGGAGGAGGAAAGCTCTCGCCGGCATCGTCTTGTGTCCAGAAGAAATTTCCGAGTGAAAACAGCGAAGCTATTCCCGGCGACCGGCCGCCCCGCCACTTCTTCCAGCCTCGCAGTTCTACGGGGAAAGCGGAGTCGTCCTTCCTCATCTGCATTTCGCTTTTATATACTTTCTTCCTCCTTATTCCTGCACCGTCTTTATGTAGCGAGGCGCGGCAGAGGGAAGAAAAGCACTCCGCTCGCGCAGATATTTCTCTTTATGTACACTTGACATATAAAAATTTCAACTCCGAGAATAATTCGTGCCGTTTGTTAAACACAGCTTCAGGCGGTAGCGTTGCTATTGTGTTTTCGAGCATGCTAACCAACTTGAAGGACAGCGTGACCGGATTGTAAAATAATAGGCTGGAAATCGCGAGAATCTGATTCAAGCACCCGTCGAAAGATTGCACTAACATGCGAGATGCAAAGTTCAACGCATAGCGTGAAAGAAAGCGGTCAAGATGATACTACAACGTGCTAACATAAGAATTTGAAATGCCTCAATTATTTTGCATAACCTTGAATGACAAAATTCTAAGATCCGCATTTACGAGGATAAAGTCGAGGAACTTTTGTGATTGTATTACCGAAGAATCATGAATCGCCACGCTATGTGTTCGACTAATGCACAGTTACCATACGACGAGGTGTCGCACGAGATCGACGGTAACATTTTAACCGTTAAGTTACCCAAAGATGGACGTCGCGTTCAAGCCGTTCAAGACGGACAAACTGCCGAACCTGTGATCGATGTTAATTGTTTGGATAAATATGGTACGGTATTACTGTAGATTGCAAACCCAATGCAAAAGTATAAAAGTAAAATCCATTATTCATTATTTTATCACACGCTGTTATTAATTACCGTAGAAATATTGACAAAACGTTATTTTCAAGACTGGAATGTACGTTAAATTGAATTCTCTCCTGCACAAGGTAAGAAGTGCAAGAAAGGCTGTCCAAAAATCCACGTGATGCACAATCAGGCACCTACTCCGAAAAGACCAGAGGAAGAAATGTTATTTCTCAAGACAACGAGACAAATCACTCCTACCGACGATTTGAAGCACAGTCTTGAAGTGGAATTTAAGTCACCGCGAAATTACATTCCGTTACCGGAACCAGGGCCTCCCCCACCCATAATTATTCCGAAAGAACGTGTTATCGTGAGGAAACTTGATAAGAGAAAAGCAAGAAAAAAAAAAGTGAAACAAAAAAGATAAACATCAAGCGGGACTTTTGAACACCGTCCGCGAGAGACATTTTACTTGTGCAAAGTCTGGAGAGAAACCCTAATTTGCAATGTACAACGAGGCCGACGACAGATACTCGAAAAAAGTAAACTCGTGGATCCAATAAAACTTTTTTAAAATAGATCTAGACTTGTTCGCGCTATCGCTGAAACTGGTCGAAATATAAATATGACGAAAGTGAATCGATTAATTTTCTCGAAGCTATCGTCGTTACAAACAATTCTCACGTACAGGTGAAATAATCATAGATCAGCCAGCCTGGCACTCATTTTTCCACCATTATTGCAGCATAGATCGAACGATTTTGACGGTAGGTATCTTACAGATTTACGAGTTGCGAAACTGAAGTGTTCGCCACTTTGTCGAAAACACGGGGGCGTGCGCGGGGTCGAATAACGGGGCGATAAATCACCGGTGGTATTATATTCTTGCCCGTCTTGGGAAACAATAGATCATATCGCGTATATACGGATACGCTGGTATTAAACCGTTTTTGGGCCCATTGTCGCCCACCGTCGTCGGGACGGCGGCGACCTTTTTAAGCCCTCGCGCGCGCGCTTTAAGTTCCACCCTCCCTCTCGATAAATCATCGCGATTTTACCTGCTGGTAAGAGAAACGCGGACGCGCTCAAAGGCAATCGGCTCTCCCGATAGACGGTTTGAAAAAGGAAGGAGCTCTGCAAATATTCCATTAAGGGCCTGCTCGCTAAGAGCCGGTGTAAAGTATCTCACTCGAGGCTCTCGTATTGCCTCCGACGAGGGAAACCAGGAAGCCAAGGAGTGTGTGGTAACGGAAAGAAATGCGAGTGAATCGATACGGATAGACTGACAAAGAGACCCATTTTTCCGGAAGCGTAAAATATTCACTGCCGAGTGGCGGCGCGAAAGTGATTTTTGCTTCAATCTTCGATAACGTGGTTATTCAGCTTTTGTATAGTTTATCGATGCTCTTCATCTTGCTTTCTCTTTCCTTCACGGATGTACAATTAATCGAGATTCGTACCAGATTTTAGTCATTAAAGCCCCTGTGTCTAATAGCGAATTCGATTGCTTGCACTAGTGCGCACTGAGTGCACAGTTTACAGTCAATTCTTATATTTAGGGATCATCTTAAGGGGATGCTGGAGTGATTCTGCACCTTTGCACCTTTCTAACCTAGAAACTATCAGTTCGCGGAAACACTTCTGTAATATACAAATTAAATGACTTACGTGTACAGATCGAAAGCAGCTTGCTATTCCGGCTAAATGAACAATATGGCATCACTGAAACTAAGTTTGTAAGTCTAATAAGAAATAATAGTGAGCAACACACACATACAGTACATGTGGTATGTGTGTTGCTCACTAACAATTTTTATTAGACTTACAAACTTAGTTTCAGTGATGCCATATTGTTCTTTCATTTAGCCGGAATAGCAAGCTGCTTTCGATCTGTACACGTGAGCCATTTAATTTGTATATTACACAAATGTTTCCACGAAACAGACAGTTTTAAGTGCAAAAGGTGCAAAAGTGCAGAATCACTCCAGCATCCCTCAAATGTCTTTTGAAATATTTCTTAGCCAGTAAAATGATCTGCACAGCATCCATACGGATAATTTTCTGGCTAAATATTCCTTGAACATGTACCATATTTAAGACAAAGTTAAATATAAAAATTGCCTATAAACAGGCCTTTGTGTGCACTCAGTGCGCACTAGCGCAAGCAATCAATTCGCTGTAACTGGAAAAAACTGGAAAAGCGGGCTTCTGGATCCAGCTTAGGCTTCTTTAACTTTTGTCACGTCGCGTCTACGATTCCCCGCAATCTCTGCGACTTAAGCTTCGAGTTTCATCCGCCGCCTCATGAATCAGGCGTACTTATACGAGTGCCATGATTTGCGGCGCATGATTCGCGGTCGAGGAAAATAAAGGGGGAAACGGCGACGTGAGCCGATAAAAGATCGCGCGCGTGACGTAAACGAGTGACGGATCGCAGTCGGAAAAAAGGTGCTGTAGTTACACTCGAAAATTGGAGAGGGATCACGACTATGAGCGGGCTCTCTCGGTAGCGAAGGGTCGGCGTGAAAGGTACATCCGCAATCGAGAGGGGCGGGATGATGAAACACGTCATTTGTCTCCGCGGACCCAAAATACTCACGGTACTCAGCACGAAGAACATCGGGTGCGGTTGCGAAGCCGTAAAAGCCTGGCAACGACAAATGCATCCGCTTGTTGCGAAGGCGCGCGAGTGCACGCGCGAGTGTCGGCCCGTGCGCTGGATGGCTGTAATTGGGCGCTGGTTACAGAATTCATTGCCGCGTTTAGGGCCTTAAACGGCCGGGAGATAAATCACGATTAAACGCGGCCATCAATCTAAACTCGTAAACGTGTAACGCCATGTAAAACAGAACGCGGCATTGAGGTCGGCGAAAGGAAGAAAGGGGCAAACGTACACGAGAATTTGTTTCATTTTTAGCGATTATTAAATATTTAATTCATGCCGCGTAATGTTTTCCACGTCCACCGTCGATGACAATTTGTTAACGTCGCCGGGCGCTTTTGCGCTTTTAAATCGATCTGCTGCATTTGCGATATTAAACATTGTCACGTACCAAAATATTTGCCGCATAAACGTGCGTCGTATCTGCATAATATATCCGTGCGTAGTAACCGTAATCTGGCGCGCAACCAGGGGCAGAAATTTCGTTGCCACATTTAAGACCAGCCTAACCATAACACGGACCAGCCTGAGTATCGAATCCGACGTTGAGCAAAGCTGGTGGAACCGCAATTTACATGCGCAGCGGACTGCCCTCGACGCAGCGCGGGTGTAGCCCGGGAGCTAATGGAGGATCTTAGTACAGACAGAATTGATGATCACTGTAGCGAAAGCCTAAATTTCTCGATAATAACGTATAAATCGATCAAAGGTGTATTCTAATTTTAATAAATCCTCTCGATAAAATCCGTACACGCAGGAATTTGGTGTCGCAAAAACTGCTGGCGTTCCGATATATTTTCGTCAAAGAAAAATTAGCCGTAATTAGTCAACGAGTTTGGTCATTAAAGTTTAATGCGCGAGTGAAATAGGAGAGTAAAATATTCCGCATAATAAACGCTATCATAGAGATATTTTAACGCGGCAGGTAAATATGCGCAATTTGCCGTAACCATCCGCCATTATAAAACGGCGACTGCCGTTTTCACCGCGGAAAATGCGGTAATAATGTTATTCAAAAGAATAGAAAATAATGAGATTTAGAAGCGCCTTTTCGCTGTTATTCGAAATGAAAGACTTAATGAACGTACACGAGCGGTGAGCTCGTAAAGTACAAACCAAGTCATATATGAGCCTTTGTAACTAATATTTCTGCTATGGGAATGTTTCAGCCGCATATTCCGAGTAAGCCGCTTATCTGCGTTAACGAGTACCAAAGATAGCACGCATAGTCGCAAATCTGATAGCAGTCGCCAATGCGAAATCGGCAAAATTATTCACGCGATTCACCGGCGGTCACACACGCCCGAGTAATGAATGCGAATTCATGTATATCTGCCCGTGATAGAAATGCGCTGTATAATTCCGCATTTGTGCATTACAGACAGATATAATGCGAGATTAATTGAAAGAATAATTAAATCTGAATAATTAAAACATTACCGTAATTAAACTCGAGGTGGATAATAACTCTTCAATAGCGTAAGAGGATCCGCGAGGGCATTAAAATTATTCATACCGATACAGAGTAACTGTTCGAAATCACTTTTTACATAACATTAGGGCGAACAACTGAACAACAATAAAAGTTATAAACCTTACCCTTCAAGAAATATTCTCGGAACGACTGTCACTTTAGACCGTAGCGCCTTTGCTCCGCAAGAGAAAATTCTACTATAAAATATACGACTGTAAATAAAAACCGAAAATTTTATCAATCATCAAACTGATGATTTGAAAACCGCCGTATTTTGTAGCGCTAGTCCGTGCATATAAAAATCAGCTGCAACAACCCCGCGGAATTGAACGCTGGCCGATCGTGAAAGCGTTCGCATGTAGTTTAGCCGATCTTCCCGACTCCTGTATAATTCAATAAAATTTGAATTTATTGCCCGGCTCGCGATGCGAATGGCGATTGCGCGGAAACGGCTCATCGGAGAATTCCGCGTGCGAGAGTGCGTATATACTTTTCCATTCCTTCCTGTGTATTTATATAAGAATACACGGTCCATTTACGGCGATATTAAATCACCCTTGATTTTTACATTTTCGCTAAATCTCCCCGTGGAGGAGAAGATTCGTATCTCCGAATTGGAAGCAAACGTCGCCGTATCGCCCTATCGTTTTCCCGCGTATCTTTTTGCCGGAGGCGCTGCGCGCACCCAAAACCCGCGAATTCGCCCTCGTGTACGGCGAATGCACGTTTACACGTTTATTCTCGGCGTATAGGAGTCCGAAAGGTAGGGGCAGCCTCCGATCCTTCTCTCCGTTCTCGAGGCATTGTATTCAGCGTGCCGCGCGATAACCGGCATTATCCGGACACGTTGTGATTTTCCGTGGAAAATAAACCCACCGCTGTTTCCGCGGCGTGCCGGGAATACGCGACGCCAAGTCGACAAGAGAGCGAAAAAGTCTCGACGGTTGACCGAGCCGCTGACGACGACGACAACGCGACGCGAGAGCGAGAAAGAGAGAGGCTCAAACTGTACGCGATCGGCGAACGTACAACGAAATTGATCTTATTTTCCGCTCCCACGCATCCTTCCGCCATTTTCCGTTCGCCCTCGACGCGTTTCGATGGTATTTGCGCACCGAGTGTATCGCCGATAAGGCTGAAATAATCGCGTCGCGACTATCGCGTTATACAGTCGACAGACCTCGAAATGATTCTTCACCGTGCTATAGATACAATTGAAGACGAGATAGCTGGTAATCCGCGCGCGCGTTTAGGCGTTAAACATTTCCCACGTGTCACGCACGCAAATAGAATCGGAATAGCCTCTAAACCGTGCGCGTGAGAAAAATCTTGAAACAATAAAACTACGATGAACAATCGCGCGAAAATATTATTATTTTAGGAAATAAGAAATATGAATACACACACAGAGTCCCCCCTCTCTCTCTATATACATATACAGGGTGTTATGTAATACCCGCATCAACGCTTATTGTGGGATAGAGTGGACTAGACTAAGTCGAAAAGTCCTGTACCACTTTGCAGGTTTTGCAATAGTTAACGAGTTATTAATTATTAAAAATCGCTGTCTTAGGCCGGCCCACTGCCCAATTCAACGTTGAATGAAAACAAATGAAGAACGGCACGGGCAGAGATCGTCGAGTGAATGAAAGGATCGGACGTACTCACCAGTTCTGTGCGACACCTCGTAACCAACTATATCGTAGTGTGGCGGTAAATATTGTTTCTAACAACCAAAATCACCATTCTACATATACGAAAAAATTTTTAACGGACAAATATTAATATACATGTAATGGATATCTATGGGACATCTACAGGGAGTCTGATGCAAAAGTAGCTAACTTGAAAATAGTGGTAGATTGGGTTAATCTAAGGAGAAATATCATGTGCCGCGATACAAAAGTAACAATAGTTATCGAGTAATTAATTTACACGTCTGAGCGAATGAGGATGCAGAATACGGTAGGCCGGACTCGGAAGGCATTTAAGAAAATCGATCGATGAGCGGGAGGTGGAGCAACGCGCGAGATACACCGTGGTGGAAAAAAACCTAGACCCGACGGGGAGCGCGGCCCGGGCGGCGAGCGCGGCAGCGAGCGCGAGCGACGGGCGACCCGAAACATAAACATAGTATCTCGCGCGTCGCTCCACCTCCCGCTCATCGATCGATTTTCTTA
>NW_011966989.1:21532-25292 GCF_000949405.1 Vollenhovia emeryi | reverse complement strand
GGATATCCTTAATATCTGTCATGTACCTATATATCCATTAGATATCTAATAGATATTTATGTTCCGTGTGGGTATTCTCTCACCGTTCGGTCATTGATACGATTTGAGTTTTGGGTTTGAGGTTGGATTTACATTTGTCGCACGATAAATTTTTCAAGCGCGTTGATTGATCGCAGGACAGAAAGGTTCTCAAGTATCTAAAAATGTTCTATTCTGTAGCCAATCAACACACTTACAAAACTTGTCGGACGACAAATGTAATAGTATCCTTGTGAGGCAACCCGTTTTGCGCTCCGGAAACTGAAAGTCCGCGACATGTCTTGTCTCCTCGCGTCTCACAGTGAACGCGACATCGTCGGCACCGCGACGTGTCGGACGGTTGGCGAGA
Organism: Vollenhovia emeryi; assembly: GCF_000949405.1. Taxonomy (NCBI): domain Eukaryota; kingdom Metazoa; phylum Arthropoda; class Insecta; order Hymenoptera; family Formicidae; genus Vollenhovia; species Vollenhovia emeryi. Next base: position 24,904 of record NW_011966989.1, on the reverse strand, counting down.
CGGAGCGAATTAGGCGCGCAAACGTCGATGTGTCGCGGCCCAAACGTTCGCACTCTCGCGCGCACGCGATAACACCGTCGGCGAGCAATCGGTAAACAGATTAAAGCGCATTCGGCGAGTCACGCAGGTGAGCGCCAATTGCGTTCATTATTAACGTAATCAGGTGCAGCTGAGCCACGCATGAATACGCTTCGCAACGCGAGCGGTTAACGTTAACGATCGCGTTCGAACTGGCGACGGTCTGCGCTGGCCGTAGTCCGCTCTACACGTTGCCTCGATCCAGATGGTCTTCGATTGTCGCGTTCGATAATGAGCCTCGTTAAAAAAAAATTAAATAAATCGTGCCGATTTGCGTCCGGTCCTCTGGTCGTTGCGTCGCGCCAACAAATGCGAGATTTTCGCGCAGCGTGCGTTTTTCTTCCTTTTTTCCTGTATGAAACACAAGTGTCTTCCGATAACGAGAATATTGTCACGTTGAATATTTTCGAATAATTTTCGTACACGAGACTGGATATCTAAATATTGGATATTTTCCGACGCGAATTAATTACATCGTATTTTCCGCGCCGGGGCACAGGAGTGTTGGGTATTTTATTTTCCATTTTTAAATTATATTATACATTACGTGCGTTCGTGATGTACAGCATCCAAGAAACGAACGTATTATTTGAAGCGCGTCTTCGCGCGCAATTATTCGTCTACCATCCCGTCGCGTCTGCTCGCGTTCACGCCGCGGAACAAAACGACCGCGGGCGACAAGCAATTCCACGGGAGAACACTCGAAAATTCCTCTCGCTCGCTTCTCAACACGCATCGAGTGGTCGGGCGTCGCGAGGAGAGGCGCGACGATACCTCCCGATAGCGAGCGACGTGGGCGAGGGGGGCCGTGGGGTTCTCCAAATGGAGGGCTCTCTTTGCTTTTGAGATTGCGGATCTTAGCGGGATTTTGGTTCTCCGCCCGGCGGAGACGAACCGGGCGAGCGGAGGAGACGGTTCCTCGCGTCTCGCGCTGGCGTAACCGCCGAATCCTCTGGCACGCGGGGCGAAAGAGAAAGAGAAAGATGAAGAGAGAGAAGGAGAGAGAGAGGACCTTAAAGACGAGGCTACATTTGCATTTCTCGACACTTAGACGCGAGCGGCGGGGTCGACGCGTTATGCAAATCTTAATTTCCCTCATCGGAAAACTCGTAAAATTCCCGTGCTTTTCCGCAATAAACTCTCAAATTACCCGCGCCCTCCCTCTCGCTGTAGTCCTCCCCCCCGTCCCCCTTTCCGTCCGCATGTTTCCGCGTACGGGCGTCCCGCGCGGTCGTTCCGGGAGCTTCCTCTCGCCGCGCGGAATTAACGTCCGCATCACAGGAAGGGGGAGAAAAAAACTAGCGAAATAATGCTATCGCGCGCACACCGGTGGGGGGAGGTCAGGAGGGCGTAAACACCCCCGCGGGTCCTATTCGCGACGGCCCTCGAGGGGATTCGATCTTGATTTTCCCACGCGCCGCGCTATATCATTAGCGCGTTATCGTCCTGCGAGTCACGGGGAGAACGATCAATTAGTGGGGCCTGCCCCGAACGTTCGAACCCCGTAGTCGACGGTTATTAGATACGCGTACGCGTAATTCGATTCGCTCAATTATCGCAACGGCCACCCGCGTGGCCGACTGGAACGAGGGAGAAAAAAACCAGAGAAAAAGTCGCCTGGCGCGCGCACCGGCGCGTACGTACACGCCCGCGTGCGTAACGAGCCCCGAAAACGTGCGTGCGTGCGCTGTTTACAGCGATGATTACTCATTCACTCGATAAATCATAATTTGCCCGCCGGCCCGCGATACACCGCGATGCGCGGCGCGAGTGACAGCCCCGGGCCGCCGCCTCGCCGCGGTCACGCGAGCCGGGAGAACGCCCGCTATATATAATTTAGGTGATTTAAAGCGAGCGATAATACGGCGTCACACGGCTAAACCGAATTGATTCGGTGGCCGGCGCTCGCGTAATTGCGCGCGGAGCAACCGCGAGTCCAACAGGGGGCGGGGGGGGGAGGGGAGGGGGCGGAATATGTCCTCGTTATTTAGCCAAACCATCTTCGCCGTGTCGCGCATTGTATCCGACTGATTACACCGGCTGACCACCGTATCAAACTCCAATTCTCATCGCTCGTCGATAAAATCGCCGTCCATGCTCCAAAACGAAATCCATAGATCGTCGCGGATAGTCGGGGAGGGGGGGGTAGGGTAGGGGAGCAGGGGGAAGGGGGACGCGCGACGCCCTCGTCGGTTTTTACGGGCGGAGATATGGGAAATTTGTACGAGCGCCGCCCCGCCGGAACGAGACGCGAGATGGTATCGCGGGACCAAGTTGGCTCCGGCCTGTTGCTGATAACGTCGCGACTTTACATCGCGCCCGGGAGGGGCGACGCGTTTCCCCGGGACGCGAAAGTATCAGACGCGATCCGATAATGCGCGTCGCGATACATGATTGATTCGCCTGTCCGCCAAACTTAAACAAGAGAGAGAGAGAGGGGGGGGAGAGAGAAAGGGGAGAGAGAGAGAGATTTCGAGGAACACCGCGAAGCAAATAAAACGTGTGTTTACGTAAACAGATGAATCCCCGGAAGCCGATGTTTTTGAACGAAACGCAATATTTAATGAGTGAACATCGCATCGAAGACTGATAAGTGTGGAATAATTAAATAACGAAAATGGACACAAGAGCAAACTGCGGATTGCTTTACCTCTGCTTCGGCGATATTAATTGAACATTTGTTAAGCAAAGAATCAACGGGAAGCGCGGTAGAATGAAATCTACCTGTGATTTCATTTCAGGCTACGGTCTGAAGTTTGCGATGTTTTAATGTTTCGAACAATCTCCAGAGAAAATACGATCGATCGCACGATTGTACGCTACAGCGAGCGAAACGCCAAACTGAGATCACGAATTATCGTTGTAAATCGTTATTATATTACACAATTAAAAAGAAACGCAGTAACTTTAATATCGGCGTTAGGTTTTTCGCATTTATTTTCTTCCGACAAATGTAACACAAGATCCTTCACCTTACTGTACGAAACAGAACCATACGATTGATATAAATTATAACCAAACGGTTATAATTTATATTCGCACTCACCGAACACTGCTGATGCTGTGCCATCGAGAAACAGCTCCTGAAAGCAATTTCAATACTTAAGGTGATGCTGGAGTCTCTCTGTTTTACCGACATTTTTTAATTAAGGATATTTTTTAATTGACTTTACAGAATTGCAAATTCTTGTACACGATTAAAGTTCGCACAAAAATAAAAGTCAGTCTACTCGACTTTATATAAAAAACGAAAAAAACTAAATATTTTGGCATGTAGAGCTGTCACATGACGAT
>NW_011966989.1:0-16979 GCF_000949405.1 Vollenhovia emeryi | reverse complement strand
AAATTAAAAGCTCGTTTTGGTTTATGACAACCATATCATAAGTTGCATGGACCAATATTGTGTCTATGAGAACTATAATACATTGTTAGGTCAACCATAACTTACGTAGTTGGAAGAATTATAAAAATATGGTTGGATCCAAAAATGACTATAAATTATAGTGTGATTGTGGTAACTGCAACTATTTTTTTTTCTCTGTGTACCGTTGCTGCAAGATTGCAGCAGCGTTGCAGCAACATTTCGCAGTGTTTAGGCAATGTTGCAATCTTGCGATATATTATTGCTGCAATGTTGCTGAAATCTTGCTGTGCTGTATGGGGATTTACAACGCGATTCGCAACGCGATTCAACAGCGCGGATGCCAATCAGGGCTGAATTTCGTGAAATATTGTAGCGCGACGAGCTATTTTCGGCATTTACTCACGATATCAGTCGTTCCTGCCACACGCCTATAAATCATCAAGTCGATAAATCATTACGCACGCGTATCTCCTTAATTAAAGATAGCAAAACGATTCGCGCCGATCCATTCGACGCTAATTAACTGATTACTCGCGGGACGTGCACTCGAGTACGTGTATCGGCCACACGCGACAAATATAAATAATGAATATATAAATATTAATGCAGCTTACTCTGGTTCAAGTATAATTACCGTGCGATATCGAGGGGAGCGTATACACTTGCGCTTTTCCCGCGCATTTCTGTTACTCCTGCCGCGGATCTACGAAACGAACAGGAAATTACGGAAGAGTGTAAGAAGGCGCAGTCGAACCAGTCTATGATACCGCGAATCGAAGTCGGTATATGAGCACGCAATTTATCTTGATTAATGGCTCGTCTAAATTTACATTTTACACTAATGAAATGACCGACAGTGTTCGCGAGCTCATTACATCCGTTTGGAATTACAAACGATATATTTTCGATCAACTTCAAATCTCGATGTCGTAGAGCAATTATATGCCACGTTTCTATTTTTTACAGGATAAATACAGGGATTTCTTTCGACAACGGATCGATGGCTCAACCCTTGAAAAAATTTACTTTAAATGAAATTAAAGTTTTTAAAAGGAATCTTTCAAATCTAATAATTACTTAATGAAGTTCAAAGTTTACTTCGGAAATTTGGAAGTAATTTTGGACACTTAAAGCAATTTTTAGATAGCCAAGCCTGTCCAAGTTCCCGCTAGAGGGCCGCGCGATATAGCACTATCTCGCAAGAAGAAAACCGCACGCGGTATTATAAATTATATCACGTACCTTTCGCAATTCTTAGTTTTCATTTAAATTCTTAAAGTAAGTTTTAAGTTTACCTTAAATAAGAGTTTAAAATGTCCAAATTTACTTTTCATATTTCTTATTTTTCTAAAGTAAAATTTGTAAGTTTTCTAAGGTATGTTTTCCCAAGGGAACTACTGGCGATTCGTTCAGATCTCATTTTAAAACAATTAAGAATTATCTTAGAATTTAACATATTTTGTCTCCCTATTTACGATGCTTTATTACGTATGAGATCTATTTTCAAACTATGAAGCCAAGATAAAATTCATTACGCCGCAAATAATCTCACTTTTTCATTTTGAGAACTATATGACACAATAATTTATAGAGATACAGCGTTACACATACTTGTTTAGTATCATATCTCACATAATCTAGAATCCTGATATCAATACACGAAAATTGTACCACGTTTCCGTTATCGGATAAAGATAAAGATACACGAAGAAAATTTTCTCTTAACATTTACTCTGAAAATCATGTACTCGAGACAACGTGGCATTTTGAAAAACTTTATGAGAATTTTGTAAAATTTTACCTTACATTTTACCATTAAAATGTGTACTAACAATAAGTACAATTACTAGTAAAATGTATAATAAAATTTCAAGAAACTCTTATAAAGTTGTTGAAAACGCCATGTTGTCCTACGAGTACATGATTTTCAGGATAAATTTTAAGAAAAAAATTCTCTCCGTGTGCAGAATTATTCTCGATAACAAATCGATGGTTCACCTTTTATACGAACGCCAGGAATAAACTTTTTAGCTCTGCAGTGCTCGGGCGACAAGAAGAACCGTCTGAAACATCCTGGAATAAATAATTAATGGATAACATTAAAAGTTAGGCTACGAGCTATCATTCTTTCAAACTACCAACAGTAGCTAGAAGTGGGCGCTAAGGCGATGCCGAAAATGTAAACAAGGTCCAGTCTCGAGACGAGAGAGGAAAACAAACGAGCCTATTCCTGGAAAAACAGACCGTTACGAAAAAGACGGAGGAAGATGAGATTTACGATATTCGACGAGAGCGAACGTTCGTCCCGCGGGACAAACCTTCCGTCATCGCGCGACAATTGCAGAATACATTTTGTTTCGCCTGTTCCTCGTAGCTACCACTCCCTGCATTTCTCATCTCTCCTTCTCTCCTAACACAGATTTTATATTAAGCCGAAAATATAAGGGCCTGAACAGAATGGCTGTCTTGTATTCTTAAGTCACGAGACAGTTATTGTGCGTTACTTTAAGACAAAGATTTAAAGCACAAAACATTGTCTTAAGAGTACACAAGACAGCCATTCTGCTGTTCAACGAGAAACATTGTTTTATACAGGCAAATCGATATGCTCAAAATTATTTGTCGAGAATGCACGGTTGTGCAAAATATAATATACAGTTTATCAACACGCACACATTTTTTTAAACGTGTTTATTGGCTATAAAATAAAATGTTTCTAGACGCAAAGAAAAATAGAGCGAACAAGCGGATCTTTAGATGAAATAAGTTCGCGTCAATTGCCGATGGGATCGCGAAAGCTCTCTTTCTCCCTTGTTTGTTTTACACGGTTTATCAAATTAACATGCAAACCGTACGGTTATTATTGCCTCTGTAATCTTGCGGTCATTAAAACCAACAACAAAACTCCACAAATTTATATGCAAACGATATTACGCCAATAAAATCCCATTAGCATTTGCATTACGTGCGTATCACGATGGTGCGCATAAATTCGGTCATGCGCGAGAAACACGAAATTGACATGTTGATATCAGTCACAGAACAATCGTGCGGTGCTATCGAGTAGGGGTGAGAGGGTGAGAAATAGAGTATCTAACAAATATGAAAAGAATAGGGAAATATCGCGTTGTCAAGAGGTACGTGTCATTTGCAGATACGGAGAACAATAGGCAACGTTTCGAGTTTCGATGCGACTCTGATCAGCCAAATCGGCCATTAACTTATCCAATGATCCCCATAGTGTCTCGTCAACCTCCCAGAAAACATTTTGCGCGCAAACATCTGGCATTATGACGACGCACTTTGATAGAATTTTGCTTGCGTTGTTGAGCCATTTTTGTACGTGAGCTGTTAGATATTTGCGCGCAAAATTGTACGTTAATACATAAGCCATTTGCGTGCAAAGGCACAGACTAAACAGATCTTACGGACAAAACTCAGGCAAATCTCATACCATGCGTAAGACAAGCAAAATTTGCGCGCAAAAATTGTTATCTGGGCTGCACAAATTTCTCAGATTAGATGGTGCATTTGGCAAAAAGGTTCAGGCGTCCCGAGAGCGGCCTTTCCGCGGAGGCTTCCAATTTTGGCTTTCAAGCCTTCGCGGCTGCTGTCTAGATTACGCACTCTTTAGTCACAAATTTCACTGTAAACAATTCTATAACTCGAGTTAATCCGAGGTCAGTCAATCTCGAGTGCGAGAAGAGAGATACTGTATCTTCAGGCTCTCCATTTTCGCCGGAGAAGCATTTAGGCGAACAGAGGGGTCAGAGGGGCCGGCTTCGAGGTCCATTCGCGTCGCGGTCGTCACAAGTCACGAGAGAACGACCGATGATTCTCGACGCTGGCGCCACCTCTTGGCGTCGTCGACGGCCGTTCGCGGCGCGAGAATCGCGCCGCTGGCGCCATCTGTGTGGGCGGAGTCCGGTACTCGCTCGGGGTGGGCGCCGGTCAACATCCTCTCGCGCGCGAATTCAGGCGCTATCGCAGACCGTCGTCGTCGCCGTGGTACCCGCGCGCGCCCGCCGTCGTCGTTGTCGTCGCGGGACAGAGGGACATTGGCAGCACTGACGATGCTCCTTTCCAGATGGTATCTCCGGTGATTAATACGCGACTAGCGTGCATACCACAGAGAGGAGGAGCTTTTTAAACGGCCCGTCTCGCGCAGCGTGTGAAATGAGCATTCCCTGAGTCGCGGTAAGTGGCGAGACTTACGGAACGCGGTTCCTCCTGTTCTCATTCTCTCTCGCTCTCTCGCTTCCTTTCTCGCTCAGGTCGCTCCGGAGCCGTCGTTGTCGTCGTCGTCTCTCGCGATTGTTTACCGCGAGAGGCAACGCCGATCTCTCTCTCCCTCTCTCTCCTTCTCTCTTTCTCTCTCTCTCGGCTCGAAGATACCCTCGTCGATTAACGTCTTCTCGGCCGACGATCTATCCAGAGCCGTCGCGCGACCGCAGATCGCGCTCTCCGCACGCATTTCTCGCACGGCCACGCGATCGTTAGGGCGGCCTGCCGCTTATTTATATCGCTCCCCTTTCTCCCTCTTTCTCTCTCTCTCTCTTCCTTTGTCGTCGGAAATTCGCCCAGGAGTCCGCGGGACTCCTGCTGGAGAATGACCTATGAGTAAGGTGAACGTCACGCACGCGCCTGGCTTCGCTAAGCACATGTAGTAATTGCGGGTGACTAATGCCCGACGATTATATGATTGCGTTGAGTAGGAGACGGCACTAGGCTGTCGCTTAATAAGCTAAACAGCTCGAAGACTATTACTGCTGAATACTCTCCTCTCATTAAGCCGCGTTGGCTTGTACGTTTCACGATGCGTTTTCCTCGTAGACGTGTGTTTGTGTCGCGAAAGCTGGCATTCTGTAGATTAAAATAGTGGAGACGAAAGGTAGAAGCAAGGGAAGAAATTGCGCGAGGGTTGCAAAACTTCTTTTCCTGTCGTACGCAAAGGATAATTGTCGATTAGAGCTTTCACTGCACTGCCCCTTGTGTTTATTGATGTGCTTTGGAGATAACTTGAGATAAAGTTGATCGATAGGTGTCCTTCTTTAAAGGCTGGTCTACAATACATGGAGTAAGCTGGAGTAAGGAGTAGGCGTAAGGAAATAAATCCATTTTATTTCTTACTCCTACTTCAGCTCTTAGGCTTACTCTCGGTGAATCAAAATGCCATGATTGATGGCATTTTGATTCACCGGGAGTAAGCCTAAGAGCTAAAGTAGGAGTAAGAAATAAAATGGATTTATTTCCTTACTCCTACTCCTTACTCCAGCTTACTCCAGCTTACTCCATGTATTGTAGACCAGCCTTAAGAAATTGTTTTCTTTATTCGACGAATGGTACAAAAACTCGAGTAAAATTTACCAGTTGAGTATATTTAGTTTCATTTCGTATCTTTTCCATTTTTCAAAAACTTTACGCCTCCTGCTTGTACCGTTGCAACATGCAGACAAGTTTATTTCGAAGCATCTAATTTATTATGCTACTTGTCGGGTGACCTGATTAAACTGTTTGACCTGATAAACAGTGCAGTCTTTTCTCTTTAATAACGAATTAACAGAGTTAGTCGCGCTCAGCCTGTCTTTATTTTAACATTAAGCATATCTCGATAAACATAAATACATTTTTAAAGTTTTTACATCACTTTATCTTATCTCTTTGATAAGATTTCTACAAGAAATTAATTTCTTTGATAAGCAAAGAGATCAGATTGGTATGGAAAGATATGTATGTATAATATATTATATCACAGTCCCTTTATTATTGGCAGACAATCCAAAAAGTGATTAGAAAGAAATAATACGAGCACTAACTTGCGTTAAGAAACCACATCATGACGGAGTACAAGCTCGTGGTAGTTGGGGCTGGAGGTGTTGGAAAATCAGCACTTACCATCCAGCTGATACAGAATCATTTTGTCGACGAGTATGACCCTACCATTGAAGACTCATATCGAAAACAAGTAAGCATATACCAAATTTCATGACAGCTCACAAAAATTCGTTGTTTTACACTAAATTATTGTTGGATCCAATTGACAATGGATATATTTCAATAATACGGAAACGTAGAGGATTTAAAATTGTATCGTAGCCTTGCGTCTTTTTCTCATTTCATCAAATTATCCTAACGTGTTGTTAAACAGGTGGTGATCGATGGTGAAACGTGCCTTCTAGATATATTAGATACAGCTGGACAAGAGGAATATAGTGCAATGAGAGATCAGTATATGAGAACGGGGGAGGGATTCTTGTTAGTGTTTGCCGTGAACTCGGCGAAAAGTTTTGAGGTGAGCACGTGGATAATTTCATTTGATATACAGTTTTCAAATGACTGCACTGCACGTTTGACGTTACAGGACATTGGGACGTATAGGGAACAAATTAAAAGAGTGAAGGATGCGGAAGAAGTACCGATGGTGCTAGTGGGAAATAAATGCGATCTTCAACAGTCTTGGGCGGTAAATATGACTCAAGCGAGAGAAGTCGCGCGACAATACGGCGTGCCATTTGTGGAAACTTCTGCGAAAACGAGAATGGGTGTGGACGATGCATTTTATACCTTGGTGAGCAAACACTCCCCCCCCCCTCTCTCTCTCTCTCTCTGTGTAGCTCCATAGTGTTATAAAGGACCACGCACACAAACATTGGAAATCTGGGCACTGGTCAAATTTCTCCAAACTTTGGGATTTTTTAGCTTATGACCCCCCGATCAAAAGTCCTTATGGGCCCGAACCTTCAGGAAGTCATGGAAAAGAGTTATGGGGTATGGAAGTCGACAGAATATAAGTAATCGAGTATACACGTTTTTACCCTTGAAATGTCTCGAATTCGAGGGGATCTATTAAGATAACTAATGGGACAAAACTTCTTGAACTTGGAGAGGACTATCTGATAGTCTGGCCCAATCTTGGCTATAAAGTCTAACTAGGGTCCGGTAGGGTCCAGTAAGGGCCGAGCCAGGTTTTTATGATGGAAACCTGGATTCCCATTAGTTATCTTAATAGATTCCCTCGAATTCGAGACATTTCAAAGGTAAAACCGTGTATACTCGATTACTTATATTCCGTCGACTTGCATACCCCATAACTCTTTTCCATGACTTCCTGGAGGTTCGGGCCCATAAGGACTTTTGATCGGGGGGTCATAAGCTAAAATATCCCAAAGTTTGGAGAAATTTGACTAGTGCCCAGATTTCCAATGTTTGTGTGCGTGGTCCTTTCAATTAACGTCATAACACTCGTAATACCCGTATATCGAAAATTCTTGTGCGTAATATCAAATTTTCGTAACCACGTCTGAAATAACTTGGCGAAAAGTATCAAGTAATAAAGTTACGTGGCGCATTTCAGGTCAGAGAAATACGGAAAGATAAAGAGCGCACAGGTAAACCACCTGGCAGTAGTGGGCACAAGAAACGCCGATGCCGTATTTTATAAGTCTTTGGATAACACCAATATATACTTTTACTCGACTACTACAACGCAGAAATAGGATATAAAAAGCCTTACATTATGTTGACAGTGCACAAAACATTTACAGCTTATTCGATAGAAATATTGTAATGAATTACAAGCACAATTTTTTCTATACATTGAGAGAGAAGAACAAATTACCTAATAGTACATTTTTACTAATGGGCTTATGTTGCATATAGGAAAAGTTTACTTGGCAGCTTGCCATGCAATTCCATTACTGAAGCGTCTTAACCCTTGATTGAATAAAAGAAAGATAATGATTTTTTTTAATTACATATATTTGAATACGTTGGCACAAAAAGACATTGAATTATATATATATGCTTATATATAAATGCAAAATTACAGTTCGTAAATATTACACCAAATACACTGATATTTATATGGACGAGTGTTGGGTCGTGTCGTCTCTATAATATGCAGAAAATTTATTACAAGAGATGGAGATAATGAAACATGTGGCATGAAATGTGACATGTATATATCACAAGTGTTTACTTTATATCTTATAAATATTTAGTTGATATATTATGCTATATCAATCACGTGTCGCACTAATGGATTTTAATCAAACAGCAATATTATATCTTAGTAAAATAAAATTTTATCGATATACGAATTATTTTATAACTTGTGAATTAAGTTTTGTATTATTGCCATTTTGTACATGAAATACTTGCCAAGAAACTAAAATTATCATTCTAAAGAAGAAAAAAAAGTTCTGAATCACAGAAAGGATATCACAAACTTAATTCATTATGTGCTGTGATTAGATATTCTTAAGTACATAAAGTTAGTTAAGTGTACTGTGATTAAGTCTGCAATTTTTAAGTAGGACTTAATTTGGTAGTTATATAATATAGGAGAAGAAAGGAAGAGTACACGACATAACTGTATTCTCTATTTAAGCAATTCGTTCTTTTTTTGTACCATTTGGATATAGATATAATCAGACGAGCATTGTATAACTATATACCAAAATAAACTTGCATGCCGATTAAATTTGGAGACAGGAGAACATCGCTTTCCTGTATTAAGTTTTCGTGCTACTAACATATTATTAACCAAAGGCTTAATATGTAACTATACATTTATTACATAGAGATAGTAAATTTATCATAAGAAAGCTATATTTCTGCTAATATATGTTTATAAATTTATCTTTCTCTACAGTTTATATGAGAGTTTATGAGGTATACTTAAAACTACTATCATCTCTTCTCTCCTAAATTTTAAGAAGAAGCGTAAGCTAGATACTGTTATTAAGAATTAAGATAGTAACAATATCTTACGTTTCTACTTTACTAATCATTTACTACTTCACTATAACATAGCATACGTTCATACAAATATAATAGAATAAATGTATATGTACATATGTATAATTTATTCTATTATACTTTTATAAATATATACATATATATAATAAATCATGATTTATCACGATATACTCATAGTCGAATAAAATTATTATAAATGATGAACATAACATGGTACTCAAGTGAATTGAGTATTTTTTTCTGACAATAAAATAATTTCGATACAATGAATTTATCTTTCAATCAACGTACAACGTAAAATATTGACGACTAGATTCTACAATATATGTTGGAAGAGCAATCAAGGGTTAAATCCTTCAAACAATGCAAACGATACAATTTCCAGTCTCTAATGCGCGTACATGTAGTATTTTCTAATATTAATGTTTTCAACTAAAGTGAAAATGTATGTGTATATATAAATATACACGGAATAGATATCATTTTTTTACATAATTCAATTTCATAATAAAACTTTATATAAAACCTGTTTGTTACAATGCATTCACTTGTCGAATGCTTGCCTATGAAATCGTTATAGCTCCATAACGTAATAGCATCCATGCTATTTTACTTTTCTAATAACTATTAAAGTCTTCATACTCGTTAATAATTTTTTTTAACAACAATTCGTCATTGACAAAAGTTCTTTAGATAGGAATAAGTCATACATCAATAATATCATTCAAATAATATCATATTCACGTTTCAGCTATTATAATCGAAATTCGTAGATGACGAAAATTTTATGTAAAATTTGATCAATGTCAATTTTGCCTGTATTTGTTCAAGTTCTTCAAATGTATTAAAATACATATATAAACTTGTATTTAATATATCTCATCTTATCCAATAAATACGATATCAAAATGTTCACAAAAAGGTTATATCTGTTTTTCGAAATATACTAATATAAATAATACACTGCTTATTTTATTGACCTTAATTGCATATCACACATTCAATTGCACAAATTAATTCTATTTAAAAATTTGATTAAGTCAAATTTGATAACGCTCCAACACTTTTCGGGCAATGGGCTTAGAGTTACTAAAAACGTCGAAATATTTCGATTGAAGTTGCATTTATTTTCGAGCACCTAAGTAAATATAAAATTGTTATACGTCTATATAATTCTGTATGTATCTATATCACTGTCATGTTACTGTCACTATAATATTTATATGTATATAAACTAACTTCTAATTACATATGAAATAGTAAATGTAGGCTTGAGTGTATACAGTAATATATATGGCACGTCAGTCTGTACGTTTAATTACTTAATCGTAATTATTGAATACTACTATACGTATTCCGTCATTGAATTTTATAAATCATTTTATTGTGTTTGGCATTGTTCATGGCTGATGGCTCTAGCACTACCGTATCATTTCCATATACTTCTGCTTATGTTTGCTTAACATTTCAGTCACCGTTACCAGCTGTTTAATCGTCGGCTGCAAGCAACAAATGTAATTTTTTTATGCACAAGCATCCTACATCTTCGTAACTATAGATTAGTGACATACCTGTGTCTTTGAAAGAACCTGAAGTTCCTTCAGATGTGAAACGCAGATATGATGCAACGTCGCTAAATCTCTTGCAGTGTCGGACACGCTTTTGTTTCTTGGATCCGTAGTTTCTGATGGCTCTGGTTTCTCAGCAACATTCTGCATATTTAATTGTATAAGTTAAATACAATATTTTATCGTAATTTATTTCGAAAATTGCATTAAATGATATATTAAACAATTTTTTTGTTCACAAACAAATGTGATACATAATATTGAAATAAATTTAAGATATACACTTACAGACAGCTGATCAAGGAACACTACCATTCGTTCTTTATTTTTCAGTATGAATGGATTTACAACTTCCATGTACGGTTCTTTTCCACCAAATTCGACTAAATTAGCCAAATTTTGTAGACATTTTGCCACCATGACTAATGATCTGTAAAAGTTAAACAATTATAGCATAACAAATAGAAAATATTCAAAACGTTATATGTTATACGAATTTCAATTTACGTGATTTTAATTCAAGTAATAATTTTTGAAATTCACATTTAAATAATATCATACCTCGCAGCAGATGGAGACGGTGGCTCAGCTATTAGATTAAACGATCTAGGATTTAATATGGCAGGGCAGAGAAGGCGTAGAAATATGAATCCGCTGACAACTCGAGTTCTGACTAGTCTTTCGTGTGGCCACTTAGCAACGACTGCTCTTTGCAAGCACCCGCAAATGTATCTGAGAGTTCTCGGACAAGCATCGGGACTCGTGAAGATACTTAATGTAACTTCATCCAGCACCTAAGATGAGAAAATATTACGCAATAATATTTTTGCGAACATCGCTAATTATATTAATAAGCATTGTAACACTGCAAAGGAAATAATACTTGTAACAAAAATTCAGCATTATTGCATGCATCTTCTGGGGAATCCATTTTCGTTGGATTCAATTCGCAGCTCTGTTTGCTTTCGATTAGTTTCACGATCGTATCACGCAAAGCAGCTTTTAAAAACGAAGTACAAACAGATTTCATATATAAATCCATTAAAGTCGTAGTAAGACTGGCAGCTCTAAACAGAGTTGGGGTTTCATCTTCTTTCTCAACCTAATTGAAATACATTTTATATTAATTATAATTTTATATGCTTAATAATATCTTTTTGACTAAATTTTAAATCGGTTCTTTTTAAGATATAAATAAAGTACAAAAACGTAAACGCCATTTAGGACTTGGCATATTTTTTGCTTGTATACCAAATTACAACTCACTTCAGCTTGATTTAATGATCGCAGAAGCTCAGCTTCCTTTCTTTCATGCCTAAAAATCAATAATGTCAGGCTCAACATGTACCTATAATTAAACGATTATTATAGGACAATTATTTATACCTAAAGATTCTAAGAAGACTATTTGCCAAGGGTACTCTGTCTAAATGGCATACGTCCGCTAATGCCTTAACAACATGTAGTTCTGGATCTAATAATAATTGCTGAAGAGGGCTATATTCCTCAGGAGGCATAGCTAAATCATGTCTGTATCTGTAATATAGTTATCTTTATTGTGTAAGACGTTTATAGTCAGAAATATATATATATATATATATATATATATATATATAATTAAGATATTTTTATATATTCCACATTGTATTATAGATTAGCCAACATTCTTAATCTTTACCGTATGCGTAAACGCAACGCGCCCCATTCTCCGATTGGAGTCACTCCTGATAACGGATACCACTCGTCCATTTCTTCTCCGTTAGTCAAACTCGCTAATTCAACCGTTAGATCTGCAACCTCTGTGTCTTTGCTGCGTTTACCCTTGTTGTACAAAGTGAGCGAAAAGGACATAACATCTGGAGGTACATCCCTGTCAGAAAAATTAATAAATATAGTAGGATTCGTATTTGAGACTCTAGTCCACATAAGGTTTCGCATACGTACTCTAGAATGAATTCTTCATCCCAGAGCGGATGTAATCCTGTTTTAACCTTTGTGCGAGCGACTTTAACATTATTTAAAGCCACTATAATAAACGGACTCGGAACTAGCTTATACGGAAGCCTATGTGCGTCTAAGATATGCAGATGCAATGAACGTAATTCACGGAGACGGGCGACTTTCGGAGCACGGGTGAGTTGTGATACACATAATGGTTTCAAGGCATTAATCCAGTCTAACGCGTTTTCGGAATTCGGGGCAGCCAGGTAAGTTATGGTGGCCAGACACGGTAAAGCACGTTCAACTAATTGGAAACAATGAGGCCTATCAAACACACTTTCGTGGACCTAAAAAGACACTTTGGTAACTCATCTCATGTTTACTCTATGGCGTTATTCCCTTCGTTCGCTAATAAGACATAGCACATCATGCATGTTATCACAATTATTTTTATGTTATTCAATTTTTCCTCAGATTTTGGTATGTTAATACTGACTTTATCATACATTGTTTAATGTTGTACACATTCCTCACCTGGTATAAATAAGCGCAACTTAAGTCAATGAGACCTTTTGGCTTGGTCCTTTTGGGATTGTCGTATAGATAGAGATGCGTGTCGGTAGCATCCACCAATAAGACAAAATACAATGCTTTCCATTTTTTGTTTTTCTCCGATTTTTTTTCCAAATATCCCTGCATTTTGATCCCCTTGTTCTTCTTCGCTCCTGATTGCTCTCGACATTCTCGCAAAGTCGCATATATTTTCTCGGCGTGTTGAACCTCTCTGTTTACCCTGACGCTGCCATCAGGTTCGGTTACCATTGCTTGAACCAAAGTATGCCCCTCCACAATTTGTTCCTTTCGGTATCTGTGATGCAAAGGTACAGCAAGGTAAAATAAGAATATCAAAGATACTGCCTTTTGCAGGAAATAAAAATAAAACTATACCTATTAATTACAGCGTCAAGACATTCAAACGTTCTACCTCCCATAAGATACCGCACTCCTTTTTTCTCGATTCTGAATCTCTGTATTTGGTTGTTTATATGGAAGAAAAGTGAGTAATCTCCTGGACTATTGTCCGATGGTCTGACCTGGGTGTATAGAAAACGTGGTTTAGCTTTGTCACTTTAAAACTTTTCGCTTATACTTGGCGCGAGACACTACCGTGTCTCATGATATTAAGATATTATGATATTAAGAAGAAGAAAAACAAATCAACGAGAAAATGTATAACAGTATTTAAAATGCGAGAGAATCATCATTTTCTTACTAGGAAACTTCCAGGTCCTGCTTTTACTAGCATGTCAACTGCCTCACTTTTAGTGACATTGGGATGAAACCAAGAAAACACTGTGTTAGGATCTATGGAATCATCAAGATCCTCCACCAATTCCCGAAATATTAAACCCTGTTCGCCAGTTCTGTGGGCAGTGACCCACAACCACCCATCGCCCATATCATTGTGCACAAAAAATATATCCCCCTTTTGAAAGCTCAGTTCGTCAGTATCCGGCATTTTTGTATATGGCAGTATTGCGACGATTCGTTTCTTATCGTTCACTGGCTCCGGGGGTGGCGTCGGATGTATAAGTCTTTCTCTCTTTAAGAGATCCGAACAATGAGTATAATACGCAACTAGATCTGAGAGACTGTTAAATTGACGACCACCTACAACATTATTACAGTTTAGGAATTGAATATTCAACAAAATCTTTTTGTAAAATGATACAAACGTAGAAAGTTTTATGTACATGTCACTTAATAAACATATTCGAATCATCTCTTGCAAATATATTAATCTAAGATTTCGTTTGACCTGCATCACTTTCAAATGTTGTACATTAAATCTTTTGAAATATTATCTTAAAATGTTTCAAATCATATACATAGAACAATTACTGTATTATACATTTAACATGGTATATCCTGAGCATGACCAACATTTTTTAAATAGAGTAATGGAATAAGGCCAGTACATTTACGAGCAACTAATCGATTACATTAGATTAAAATAATTAGTTATAAAGAGTCATTGGTTTACAGTGTTACAAAGAAGATTACGTATAAAGATAAAAGAAACGCATTATTTTTAATCCTAAATGAATAGTTAAACATAGATAAAATTGTTAAAAATATATAAAATGTAAAAACCTAAACAAATAGTTAAACATTTTTTAAATTTTATTATCTCAATTTCTACCAATGTAATAATCTCCACAGACAGCTGTGATTCGGAAATGATTTATTCCAGTCCTTCCCAGATAAGACAAGACGTAACTTCCAGGCTTTCTGTCGCTTTCGCGAACTAAATAACTGCCCATTTTACTCGCATCCCACAGTCTTTCTTCTGCCGTAAATCTATCTAATCGACCGTGATACCACCTGCAAAAGATCACGCGCGTCTATATTATTTTAATTTTCCAGTCAAAAAATAACTTGTATATCTTACAATCAATATCCAACTCTTTCTCATAAGTATTATACATTTGTGAAAAATTAAATGGAATAAAATCTCACTGATTCTCCGGCGGTGCTGTTAACAGAGTGGCGTTCGCGCCGTCAGGTTCTTCTGCATCTTGTATATCGTCTGGTATATTCTCGAGAAAGGGATCAAATTCGTTTTCCGCGTTCAACGATTCGTTTTGACCACCATCCTCACTCCCTGTACTAGGAGATCCACCCTTGCTGCTATGCTCCAGCTAAAAGCACAATGAAACAAACTTTCCGTTCACCTAGCGTTTCAATTCTTTCCATGTATAGAATATGGCAAAACACAATTGTGAATACTTTCGGTTTCTAATAACTTTCTTAATATATCAATCATCTAACATGTATTTTTACATGCTTTCTCTTTGCCACTTAGTTTTAACAATCGTTTAAGCCAGGAAAGAGCTTATTGATCAACTTCTGAAGAAGTTCTCTCTAAACTTATCTTAGTGTATCATTAGTTTATGTTTCCTTGTAGCTTCTAATTTAAGTAGTTTCAGAAACAATTTATCAGGACTTTTGTAGATCTTGAAAATATCTTCTTTCAATCATAATTTCAAAACAAAATAAACATGTTTCCATACAATGAAAAACTTAAGATTTCGTATCATTACAAGCGTCGCAAAGCAGTGGAATTCAAGTGTGAGACAGAAAGAGATTTAAAAAGAGATCGTCAATTTAAAAAAAAAACGACGACTTCTAAAGGTTCTCCAGATGCAGCCTTCCGAAAGACGAAACCAGTATGACCGAAAGGAGACACTTGTGTAATTTAAAAATGACAAATATGCATGAATTATCTCGATAGCGCGAAAAATAAAGTAATACGCTAAAACAGAAATTAAAAGCGATCTTAACCGCGTTTTGTCACTGCTGTCGACGATCTGACTCGTTTCGACATCGTCATCGACTAGTATCACCGAGCAATGTCCCAACGCGGCTCGCAAAGTCGCGAATAATCCAGAACGAAAGCGTGCCTTTCGCTCGAACACAGCGTGCATGCCTAATCGAAGGAGTGGAGAGGCTCGTCGGGCGATAACGGTGAACACAGGAGATAAGGCCCGGCGAGTGCCCTCCATACGAAAGTACAGCCGCGAGAGAACGTAGAGGCGCCGAAATATTAAATGAGGGGCGTGAGATAACTGGCGCGTCGCGCCAGCCACTGTTCGCGGCTCCGCTCGCCGACGGAGCGAGGCGACGTCGAACAGTGAGCGACGCGCGTCGTCCGCTCTCGCGACACGCACAACGTACCTTGGCATTGTTGGACACGCTGGGCCCACCACGCACGAACTCCGCCATCCTGTCGTCTCTCTCTCTCTCTCTCTCTCTTTTCCTCTGTTTCTCGCGTGCACGCGACTCACGGAGCACCCCGGACCGATCGGTCGAACGGCATGCGTCGTCCTCGCGACAACGGTACACTCACGTCGCGATTATATTTACAAATACGTTACAAGACAGAACTCGTATCAGTACAGAATGTATTGACGTTTCCCGGTAGCCATTTTACTTTCCACACGCGCCGACCGCGATGCACGGCGACAGCGAGAAGGGCCGTCCTCGGTAGCGACGAGCGATATCGATAACGCAGCGACAAAGGTACGGGAAATTCATACGCGACACCGACTCTTCGACGAACTATTATCCCGATGCCCGGTGATGTCGATAAGAGTGGTGTTATCGATAGAGTAAATCAATGGTATCAAGACCCAGATAACAATGTACTTCCACGGAACTAGTATGGTGAGCGTATGTCGTACTAAACGTATCAGTACCGTAGCTACCACGTACGTGCGTACTGTAGGCATACGTTATTAGTACACCGTATTGGTACGCGGTACGACTACCGTAGCGCCACTGTGTGGTTGATGTAGAGTTATTATTGTACGCTGTACTCTCACAGTACCAATAGAATACTAGAACAAGATTGCATTTTCGTACCAGTTTCTCTCCTCTTTTTTCTTTTTCTTATCCCTTTCTTACATTATTATTAAAGGTTATACATTAAAAAACAGTTATTTTAAATGTAATTAAATTTGAATTTATTTATTTAAACGTTTATGTATGATATAATACATAATAATTTAGAAAAACGCTTATACACGCAAGTTTGGTGCATCGAAATGCACGTTGTCAATAAATTCTAATACACATTTAAAAAGATCGATATGTAAAAATATCGAGCTTTTTAAATGAAATCTGAGA
>NW_011966988.1:88009-94160 GCF_000949405.1 Vollenhovia emeryi | reverse complement strand
TTCCATTCTTGCTGTTGATTATCCTCGCTTACTTCTTCTGTATTATTTAAATCGTTTTTTATCGGATGTTCTATCTGATCTTTCAAGATTTCTGTACTACTAAGTATTTGTGAATGATGTTGCTCTTGCTCGGTATCATCTAATACATCTAAATATTTAGACAAAGTTTAGAAGGTTAAATAATGAAGATAAATTTTATAAAATCCAAATGAAGAAAAGCGAAGAACTCAAAGCATAACTACAACGCATAACTACAAAGCATAACTACAAAGCATAACAAAGCATACTACATACCTGTATTCATTGGTTCTGGTAGTTCAGATTTTTCTATAACAACTTCAGATGTGATGGAAGATAACTCACAATTTCTTTTATTTGGAAGTATATGAACTTCTTTTGTCGAAGAATCTGTTTGTACTAAAACAATTTCTTCTGTGTCAACATCTATTACAACTTCTAAAAAGAAATTGTACCTGTTAATCATTACTGCACTGGTGATATCTTTATGATAATAATTATTACACACTAACTTTCATTAACTTTTTCCTTCACTTGATACACTAAATCTCCAAATATTGTTGGGACAGCATTACATTTCAATTTTTTTGTTCCGTCTACGCGTGGTTTTTCCCACATATCAGCTATGAAGTGATACTAGAGAATTGAGAGCAACATAAAATATACATTAGAATTTTCATATCGAATTTTAATACACAACACTATGAACATAACCTGCAAATATTGATACATAAAACTATAAATGTGAGTATATCTTGATTAAAGTTGAAAAAACCTATGTAAGCAAATTGCTACGGGCCTGCAACGGGGGCCCGAGTGCGCAGCAGAAGACAGGGCCATCGACGCTGCTGCGCCGCCGCAAGGATTTGACGTGGAGGGGATGGACCGGACTCGACACGTAAAAACCAGTGACGACGCACGTGTACACGATTCTTTTGTCGAGAACCGATTCGGACGAACGGAAAGCTTATAGTTTGAACACGAGAATAAAGTTCCTGCGATATAGCTCTACCTACTCTACGTATTTTCTTACATATCAGAAGTGGGATACACGAGGAACGAGTACGTGCCTATAGTTGATCGGCCTATTGAAATAGAATTACTACGCCGGTAGCGACGAGATGGGTCGCCATAAGTCACGTCGCGTCGGGACAGTGAAGAAAGCGGTAAGAGACGAAGAGACCGCCATGCACGTTCCCCGTCATCGCACGAGGATAAGAGACGAAGAGACCGCCATGCACGTTCCCCGTCATCGCACGAGGATAAGAGGCAAAGAGAAGAGCGTTTCGAACGACTGGAACGCATAGTAGAAAGTTTGGATCGACGATCGAGCACACGAGGCTCGTGCATTCATCGAGGAGACGAGCAGATGATACCTATATTCGATCCATCGAAGGATGGATTTGGTAATTGAAAAATGGATCGAGCACGTGGACGACTTAGCCACGCAATACGACTGGGACGACACGGCCGTTATGCGACTAAAAGGCCGGGTCGCCTAAAAGGCCATGCACGACAATGGTACGATACGCGACCACGACTGGCTATCACGTGGACGGAAATGAAAGAATCCCTTAAACAACAATTCTGTAAGTCAGTCCCTTTCAGCAAATTATTCAAGGAAGCCGCGTTGTACGAAAGTGCACCCGGTCAAGCACTCGGGGATTATTGCTTTCAGAAACTGAACAAAATGCGTAAGTTAGACATTATACCCGACAAGTATCTTATTGATGCAGTAATCGGCGGAATCACTGACGAGAGTGTAGCTAGAACCGTACGATCCGCTCAACATTGCGACGCGAACGCGTTATACGTTTATATGATGACGTTAGGTAATCTTTCTTCGAAAGGTGAGAAGAACAAAACCGCGGCGATGTCTAGTTTTAGAAACGAGCGAAAAAGTCAATCGTCGGGGCGCGCGATAAATCAATCGCAAGTTAAGGAGGACGAAAACACCAAACCAACAGACGGTAATACTAATGCGGTAAAATGTTTTAATTGTGGTAAGGAGGGTCATATCGCGAAGAAATGTCGTATGCCTCGCATAGAGTGTGAACAGTGTCACCGCTTGGGACACAACGCCGATAAATGCGCTTCTAGAAAGGACGTGAATGCCGTAACGGAACGAAAACGCTCGGCGAATTTGTATGAAAGGCCGGTGATTGTGAACGGGCATAAAATCGACGGGCTGTTAGACACGGGAAGTAGCTGTAGCTTACTAAGAAAATCTGTTGCCGAAAGATGGAATATACCGATATCCATTACACCCGTGCTAAGAGGTTTTGCAGGGCAGGTCGCAACGAGTAATCAGGCGGCAGCTTGCAATATTCGAGTCATGAACGCGACCGCCCAGGTTGACGCCGTGGTGGTACCGGATAACCAGCTCGTTTACGACATCATAGTCGGCCGCGATTTCTTAGAACAGGAGCACATTGTCTCTATAAAACGGGGAAATAAGTTAACGCTCGAACAATTGCCTACACTTGACACGGAACTCGAGGCTATCGGGGACGTAAACTTTGCAGAAATTACAAACGACGCGGTGAACATCAATGTTGAGAGCGAGGAGGCGAAGCCAGCGTGCGTAGATTTAATCCGAGAATTTCGCGATTGCGTGGCGTATTCGATAAAAGACCTACTGTGGTCTATCGTCCATATCGTTTAGCAGAGGCTGAGAAGCAAGTCGTAAGAGGGATTATCCGGGAACTTTTAACTAATAACATTATCCGGGAATCAAATTTGCCATACGCTAGTCCGATCTTACTTGTGAAAAAGAAGAACGGTGAATATCGTATGTGCGTGGATTTTAGGAAGTTGAATCTAGTCACAATTAAGGACAAATATCCAATGCCGTTGATTGAGGAGCAAATTGATAAGCTAAGGGGCTATCGGTATTTTACCGGGTTAGATTTAGCTTTAGGGTACTATCAGGTGCCGGTAGCGGCAGAGTCAATAGAAAAGACGGCGTTCGTGACACCGGAGGGCCACTACGAGTTTTTGCGTATGCCATTCGGACTGGCTAACGCGCCAGCAGTATTTCAACGCTTGATGGACAACGTATTAGGCGATTTAAAGGTTGCGTTCCCTTATTTGGATGACATTATTATACCGTCAAAGACTATAGCGGAGGGCATGGTACGATTACGACAGGTATTGGATGCGTTGCGTAGACATCACTTGACTTTAAAGCTAGAGAAGTGTTTTTTCTTCACGAGGTCCATAGAATATCTAGGGCGAGAAATTAGCGAACACGGGGTTCGACCTGGACGACGTAAAATCGAGGCCGTGTTAGATATGGAAGCGCCGAAGTCGGTAAAACAGGTACGCCAGTTTTTAGGGTTGGCCGGCTATTTTAGGAGGTTCGTCGAAAATTTTGCAACGATCGTTGAGCCTCTGACAAGACTAACTAAGAAGAATTCGCATTGGGAGTGGAAAAACGAACATGAACGAGCATTTGATACGATCAAAACTAAATTGACTACACGACCGGTGTTGGCGATATTTAACCCGGAGATCCCTGCAGAAGTACATACTGACGCGAGCGCGATTGGTATAGGAGCTATTCTGTTGCAGCGAGTCGATGGTGGGATGGCGGTGGTAGCATACTATAGTCGGCACACTACTGTTGACCAGCGTTGCTATCACTCCTACGAATTGGAAACGATGGCCGTTGTATTTGCCATGCGACACTTCCGAGTTTACCTTTTGGGCACAAAGTTTAAAGTCGTAACCGACTGCAACGCCTTACGTACGACTTTCGCCAAGCGGGACCTACTTCCACGAATTGGCCGATGGTGGTTGGAGGTACAAGAGTACACCTTCGAGATCGAGCATCGTGCCGGGACTAGGATGGCGCACGTGGATGCACTTAGTCGCAACCCGATTCAAGTATCATTAGAAGTATTGCAGGTCGACATAACCGAGGGTGATTGGGTACTGGCGGCCCAGCTACAGGACGATCAGATATCACGTATACGGACGATCTTGTTGGACAAGAAGAGAACGAACGAGACCAAGCATTACTTCAAGGAATATCTCCTCAAGGACGATAAGGTATACAGGCGGTTGGACGACCATACTCAGGCATGGGTAGTGCCGCGAGATGCACGGATGCAAATCTGCCGGTTGTGCCACGATGACGCTGGACACCTTGGCGTAGAAAAGACGCTAGAACGTGTTAAGCGTAACTACTGGTTCGCAGGTATGAGACGTTTTATAACCAAATATATAAGCGCTTGTATAAACTGCGCATATTATAAGAACACAGCCGGTAAGAAACAATGCAAACTAAATATCATTGAGAAGATACCTGTACCATTTCACACGGTGCATATTGACCACGTTGGACCTTTCGAAACGAGTCGGAAGCACAACAAGTATCTTCTGGTAATGGTAGACGCATTTACCAAGTTTACGATTATCGAGCCGGTAAAAAGTCAAAAAAAGTTATGTTGTCAAGATCTTAACTGACATAATTCATTTGTTCGGAGTTCCTAGCAGAATCATCAGCGATAGAGGAACAACATTCACGTCCCAGACGTTTCGCACATTTTGCAATACCTACGGAATAAGACACGTGCTGAACGCTGTGGCCACACCACGAGCCAACGGTCAGTGCGAGCGGTACAATAAGACGATTGTACAAGCCCTGGCGACTACCACAGCCGGACATGATCCGCGTGATTGGGATTTGGCCGTCAAGAAGATCCAGAGTGCCTTGAACACAACTTACAACAAGGGCATAAATACGACGCCAACGAAAGCGCTCATTGGCTGTGAGACTCGAAGCGCCGCTGAAGCGCCGCTGCTATCACAAATACAGGACGTGGTGCATCGGTTGGACTTTAACGAGTTACGCGACGACATTAAGGCGCATACCAGCAAGGAACAACGCGCGCAAAAGGAGCGCTACGACCGGACGCGCCGGGATGCAACAAAATACGACGAGGGTACCCTGGTTTTGGTACAAATCACGAGCGAACCAGCCACGGGCACTAGCCGAAAACTATATCCAAAGTTTAAGGGCCCGTTCCGAGTTCGCAAGGTACTGATTAACGATCGTTATGAGGTAGAAGATTTACGCGAGGGACACAGGCGGAAACGAACGGTCGCAGCAGCAGACCGGATGAAACCGTGGATCACGGTTCAGGACGAGTGAATGAATGATATTCACATTACGGACTAGGCTTGGTCGCCGCCGGAGGTGGCCTGGGACTGGCGGGCTGGGGTTCCCGTCAGGCCCTGCCTCCACGGAGGCGGGCGGTGGAGGTTGTGACCGCCTCTGCCGTCCAGAAGAGTAGTGGACTCCCCCCGCGGGGGGAGTCCCCCCTCCCCCCATAACACCGGGGGAGGGTGCGCGAGGGCCCGCCCGTCAAACGGCGGGCCGGTGCGGGGGGCGTCCAGAAGTAATGGCTCTGCCAAGTCCTGGGCGTCCCCCAAGTTACAGCACCGCGCAGGTCACCGTGTGGTTTTAGTGCGGTAAGCCCAGCGGTCGCAATGCCAGCGGCCACACCCGATCGCCACTAGGGGGGCAGTCCCACATAACCCGGGCCACTTTGTAAACTCCCTTCCCAGAGGGGGGCCCGGGTATCCATAAAGGATTTCCACACGTAAAAAAAAAGGCTTGGTCGACGCAACGGTGTTCGGCTAAGTCGGTTATTACGGGCTGAATTGGCTGACGCGAGAGCGTCGGTCCGGTTCGGCTATTACGGACTGGTCTTGGTTGGCATTACGGTGCCTAGCCATGTCAGTTACTATGGGCTAGGCTTGGTTGACACGACGATTGTCAGCTGAGTCGGCTGTTACGGACTGGGTTTGGTCGATACGGGAGTATCGGTCTAACTCGGTTAATACGAACTGATCTTGGGTCATGCCGGGGTATGTATCTGAGTCAGTTATGGTGGATCGACCTTCAACAGACGCAACCATGTTCACCGACACGAGGCAGGACCCACCGACGATTACGCGGCGAGAGGTCGTGACGCGAGCTGGGACCATGGATTCTCAAATGAGTGTCCGAGGACAGACACCAACGCAGGAAGGCCGAATGTAAGCAAATTGCTACGGGCCTGCAACGGGGGCCCGAGTGCGCAGCAGAAGACAGGGCCATCGACGCTGCTGCGCCGCCGCACAG
>NW_011966988.1:70274-80515 GCF_000949405.1 Vollenhovia emeryi | reverse complement strand
ACGCCCCCCCTGACTACCCCCTCCCTTCCCCCCAAGAACGAGTATAAAAGGACGAGCGCAACGCGAGGGAGCTCAGTATCAGAGTCTCCCAGCCCTGATGAAGCAGACTGCAACGCCTGCGAAACGTCGGCACCACACTGCAAACGGACGCGGCAACCATCCGGAAGCCATGAAGACTGAATAAAAATTTTTTCGATTTTTTGAAATTTCTAAAGTGGTGTAACCCCTTAAGTCAAATGGAGTCAAACTACGTGCATTTACGCGTTGCTGCAGTCAATTTTAGAAATTTCATGTTCGCAAGTCTCGCAAGTCATGTCTTGAAAAGACGAACGTCACCGACAGACTAATAAATAGTTGTAAATAAAACGCGCCAGAGGTGAAACCGACTTACACAGATTTGATAATTCTGTCATATATACAATTTAGGTTGTCAGTGTCAGTTTGGAGGTTGATATTGTGGCTGTCCTTTTTAATAAAGAACATCTCGGCTATCTCGCATCTCCTTGTCAAGCGTTCTTTGTGTAAAATTTGAGGGGCAGACCAATTGAAATCGTGGTCATATGTTACTCTGTGTTTGCTAACGACGAAGTGGGAACTGTCGTGTTTCTTGATGTCCCTTTGGTGTTCTTTAATTCGTATCTCGACATGTTTTTTAGTCTGTCCCACATAAGAAGCTTCACAATCATTACAATTAATACGATAGACAACCCCAGTTCTCTTGCCCAATTCCAATTTATCTTTTCCCTTTTGAATTATAGTGTCAAGTTTTTTTGGGACTTGATAAACTACGTCTAGACCAAATTTTTTTAGACTTAGGCTGACGTGTTCGCTCAAGTCTTTGATGTAAGGGAATACGTACAACGTTTTATTGCATTTTATTGCATTATGGCTACATTGTTACATTCCAATATTACTGTCACACGGAAGAGGTACTAGCTTAGAGCGTTAGTTATTTTTAGTTGCGTTTTCTTTTGCATGGTTGGTACACCAGAAATGTCTAGAGTAAAGAAGGAGAAGCTACGGACGCCCTCTTGTATAGTTTTTTTTAGTCAGTTGTCCTTTGACGAGCGAACCTCGTGTAACGCATATAATTTTCCCGGCAATAAACGTGAGTTCGTTGCTAACCAGCTTTTCTGCGTAGTCGTTGCCGACCGCCTATGCCTAATTACCGCGATCCCGACTATCCTGATACTAACATTTTGGCGACCGTGACAGGACTGTGAAAAGGATAGTCGCGGGATTGTGCAGCGCGAGAAACGTGAGGCTAAGATGGAAGCCGCAAAGAAGACTCGCACCGTAATGCGAGCGTCGTTCACACGCGCGCTGAACGACTTGGGGGATAGGATCAATGAGGCTGCGTCGAGTGCTACGGGTGTAAGCGAGTTACAAGTATTTTTACAAGTTCTAGAAGATAAGAACAAGGCTTTGGAGGACGCTAATTCGGTTTATATCACGCATATGATAAAGGCAGAAGATGTGAAAGAAGAGACAATCGAAGCGGAAATAAAGAGCAATGACGAGTACAGGGTGTTAACTCAACATACACATCAGTAAGTTGGGTTGCCTATCTACTTATCGACAGGGGCATGCTTCAGTAGGCCCACAGAATAAGGTCAGAATGCATGTCTGGTGGGAAGTGAGGAAAGGGAGATTGGTTTTTGGCCACTTCAGTAAAATGTACAGATTTAAGATTAAGATTTTATTTAATATATACATATAAAATATTTAATTAAATATAGTATAGTATATAATACATAAAATAAATATATAAAACATATGATATATATATAACATAATATGGATGAGATATTGTATTAAATAATATAGATAAAATATATAGTTTAAAATATAGATAAAATAACAAGTAAAATTCAATAAACAAATTTGAATAAATCACATTGAATAAATTACAATGTTACAATTTGAATATGTATTTTTTATCTTTACATATGCTTATAATAAATGTTCTATGTGAGCACCATTTTCTTCCAAACATAAAGCAATTCTGCGCATGAAATTTTCTCTCACTCGTTTTAGCATGAGAGAAGTAATCTCCGCACGCGTTACGAATTCTATTTTTGAGAATTTCTGGATTTTCTGGTAGTTTCATAAATTTTATTTTTTAAGAAGATAAAAAATACATATTCAAATTATAAAATTGTAATTTATTCAATGTGATTTATTCAAATTTGTTTATTGAATTTTACTTGTTATTTTATCTATATTTTAAACTATATATTTTATCTACAGGGTGTCGGATTCGATTTGGACGACTCCAAAGATTACAGTAGATTGGGTCAAGCTGAGAAGAAAAGTTATATACCATTTTACAAAATTCGTAATTATTATCGCGTAATTAAGAAAAACGTCTGAGCCAATAAGTGCACGGAGGAACTGAAGGCCGGACTCGGCAGACATGAAAAATGGTGTATTATTCTCCTACCACCAGAAAAACTTTTTCGGCGCGTTGTCATATGTCGCGCGTTCGCTCGCTGCGCGCCGTTCGCCCGCTCACCGCTCCCCGCTAGCCCCCGTCTCTCATCGATCGATGCGTGACTCCACCTCTCGCTATCGGATCTTGAGAAATGTCAACAAATACACCATTTTGCATGTCTGCCGAGTCCAGCCTTCCGCTCCTCCGTGCACTTATTGGCTCAGACGTTTTTCTTAATTACGCGATAATAATTACGGATTTTGTAAAATGGTATATAACTTTTCTTCTCAGTTTGACCCAATCTACTATAATCTTTGGAGTCGTCCAAATCGAATCCGACACCCTGTATATTATTTAATACAATATCTCATCCATATTATGTTATATATATCATATATTATATATATATATTTTATGTATTATATACTATACTATATTAAATTAAATATTTTATATGTATATATTAAATAAAATCTTAATCTTAAATCTGTAAATTTTACTGAAGTGGCCAAAAAACCAATCTCCCTTCCCTCACTTCCCGCCAAACATGCATTCTGACCTTGTTCTGTGGACCTACTGAAGCATGCCCCTGTCGGTAAGTAGATAGGCAACCCAACTTACTGATGTGTATGTTGAGTTAACACCCTGTACAAACGCAAATATATCCGTGCGCGGATGGAAGTTATAACGCGTTTATCCACCGTCACGAACAATGCCGGAGATAGTATGGAGAATCTGACGACTGAAGTGCATTACATCAACGCCAAAGCTACGATGAAGTTGCCTAAAATTGAGTTGAGAAAATTCAATGGAGACGTTAGAGAATGGCTACCATTTTGGTCACAGATCAAAAAGATACATGAAGATGCCACCATCAACAAAGGGGATAAGTTTCAGTACCTCATACAAACGATGGCACCACAATCGCGTGCAGCCGAACTGGTGGGCAGTTTCCCCCCGGTTGAAACGAACTATGACTGTGCGATCGCGAGTTTGAAAAATCGATTCGGTCGAGACGAAGTGCTTGTGGAGGTGTACGTGCGCGAGCTTCTCGAGCTTCTCGAGCTTCTCAAGCTAGTTATGAAAAACGTCATGAAGCCAGAAGACTGGATGCCGTTGTCCAGTTTGTACGACAAGATAGAGGCCCAGTTACGAGCCCTCGAATCTCTCGGTGTGACATCGGACAAATGCGGTGCCATGTTGCTACCGCTTCTTCTTCTTCTTCTAGTTGTGGCTCCCAGCTCCCTCTCCCGGAGCTGATACGGCCATGACGATCCAATATACAGATGTATAACTCAATGCTCCAAACGAGTTTTGAGGGGAGGGGACGCCATGTTATTGTCGCCCCCCCTCTCCCAATCAGCAATAAGATGACAAGTTCAAATTTGAAGTCCCGTGGCTTTAAAGGCCGCGAGTAGCAGACGATATATCTTGGGTGAAGGGTTCGTAATAAGAGGAAAAATGTCGTCTAATACAGGGCAGTGAGAGGAGGAGGAATTCAAGAAACTTAATAAATGAATCATTTTGGAAGAATATAAAGGACAGTTGAAAATAATGTGATTGATGTCCTGCGTGTCATTTCCGCAGTTGCAGCCCGCTGAGTCGACTATGTTCTTCCGGGCCAAGCTATAGTTTAAATTATAATGATTGCTGCGGATACGGTTCAAGATTACTATTTCCTCCCTTTTGAGTCTGATTTTCGAAAATCATGGTCTGGGAGCATTTGAATGGAAGTGTTGAAAATACAATTTGCCCTTTTCTTGTGCCTTATTTTTGTGAAACTCACTAGCAGCTGATTGCATATTGCTACGGGCCGAGGTATATAAATCTGCGAATGGTATCTTGAAGCTCTCCGATATATTTGCAGAGTGCGCCTTCGCCGCTAATCTATCCGCCTCCTCGTTGCCAATTATACCTCTGTGAGAGGGTATCCATACCATCGTAACGTTGATTTCCGCTTCTCTCGCACTCAACACCAGCTCTCTGATACGTGAGATCAAATAATTCTTCGGAAATGGGTCCGCCGAGGTCACTGCATCCAGAACACTCCTGGAGTCCGAAAGCACCACTACGTTCTTATAGCTTTTGCCTTGTTCCAGACATAGTTCCAAGGCCAATACAATCGCCCAGGCCTCGGCCGAAAAAATCGAAGCAATACCCGGTAGCCTGGTATAGATGCGCACATTAAGCTCTGGCGAATAGACACCAGCTCCTGTGCTGGGAAACTCTCCGCTCGTCCTGGAACCGTCAGTGTAAATCGTAAGTGCTCCGTCGAGAATTTCTCCTACCTGTTCTCTGAAGGCAGCCATAATGTCAGCACGATCTCCGTTATCCTGCAAGAAGCAGCGCACGTACTCAGGGCGGCAGGTCAATGAACCAAGGCTCCCCGAGAAACAAGGAGGGCCCGCCGTCCCGTGAACCCCCGCCAAATCGTCCTTAATTTTGATGTATGTCTTGACTGTAGGTATATTCTGTATCATCCAGACTCTACGATGGAAGGAAGTAGAACTGGCCGCCATAGCATCGATCTCGCCAATGACCGAGCTGTCCAGCCTAGCCGCACATCTGTAGATAAACCTGGTGTTCAGCATTTCCATTCTAATCAGGAATGGAGGCTCCCTGGCTTCATCGAGGATGACATTGATGGGAGTGGACGCGCGGTATCCCAGTGCCGTTCTCAGCGCTCGATTTCTCAGTTTCAGAAGAACTTCCAGCTTCGTGAGGTTACCCTTTGTAAAAAAAATTTGGTGTCCGTATTCCATGACACTCCGCATCAGTGCTCTGTAAACGTTTAGTAGAAGCAGTGGGTGGGCACCCCACCACACTCCCGCCAAAGAAGATATTACGTTGACGATACTGCGACACTTGTTTGTGATGTATTCCAGATGTGCTCTGCCCGAGAAGCTCCGGTCTATCAGAACGCCCAAGAACCTATGCTTAGCAACAACAGGAATCTCCCGCCGATGAACGACGACAGCCTCCCTATCCGGTCGAGAGCGTGTGCTCCTCGTAAAGTTGATCGATGCAGATTTGCTGATCGAAAGATCGAGGCCCTTACTATGAAGAAACCACTCTATCTTCTCGGTTGCCTCCGACAATTTCCTCGTGACCTCCGCTCTACTGCTGCTCGCTGCCCAGATTACCAAATCATCAGCAAACTGAAGCATGTTTACCCCCCTTGGTGTCTGTAAAGGGAGTTCCCTATGTAAAGATTAAAAAGTAACGGGCTCAGTATAGACCCTTGAGGCGTACCCTTGTACGTGAAATACGGTTCACTAATGACTCCATTGCTCACAAAGTATACTTCCCTCACTCTGAGGTAACTGTATATCAGGCTGCATAAATTGAGCGGCAGACCCACTTCCACCAGCACACGCAGCAACTCCCCTAAATCCACGTTGTCGAAGGCCGACGACACATCTAAGAATACCGCCGTCACTTTGTCTTCATTCAAGATTCCACCCTTCACTCCCGAGCGAATGTCGCCAGACTGTCTCCACAAGACCTACCTCTCCGAAATCCATACTGTGCCTCTGGGAGCAGTCGGCTCCTCTCAACATGCCAAGCCAGCCTTAGATGCAGGCATCTCTCGAAAACTTTAAGTATGCAAGAGAGCAGCGATATGGGCCGCAATCCCGAGCCATCTGCTTTAGGAATCAAAATCACTAATACTCGACTCCATGATGAAGGAGCCGTTCCCCTTTCCAGAAATCCGTTGAAAATGGAAAGTAAATTGTCGATTAAGTAGGGAGGAAGGACTGCTAGGATACTGAAGTCGATCTGGTCAAGACCTGGCGCCGTTTTCCTATTCCTGAAACAAGCAAGCGCGTTCCTGAGTTCCTCTATTGTGAGAGGACCACCCAATTCCGGCACTGATCTCCTGCCAGCTCTGATGCTGTGCTCCCTCAGCGCAGCCTGCACATCGAACCTATACTCGCAACTCGGAGGGCAAAATTTGCTCTGTGCTACCTCCGTCTGTTCCTTAAGAGATGCCGTATTCGCCTCATGGTTTTGCCCGACGTGAAGCCTCCTCTTCTTGTATGATTTTAGCAGCTTTCACACTTCAGGCGACGGGGTGTTGTGACTGAAAGAATTGCACAAATCCTTCCAGCCTTTACGCTTATGGCGCTTGAGGACCCTCGCGCAGTCCTCCGCTGTCCTTTTGTAGAACTCGAGGTTTGTAGCTGAGGGAGACCTCCTAAACAGAAGGAGTGCCGCTCTCCTTTCCTTGCATCTATCATTGCACTCCTCATTCCACCACAGCGCCGGCTGATGTTCCGGTCTTCTCTTACGGGTTCTGGTTCCCATATAGCAGCGCCTGTCCCCGATAAGGTCCCTAATCTTTGTCTTCAAGAAGCTGACGAGATGCTCATAACGCTCGATAGGTTCTTCTGGTCGCATGCTATTGAATGCGCTTTCATCCTCTTCCATTCTGACGCGTAGCTCCTTCAATTCGTCAATTCCAAGTCTGATCCTATATTTGTAGGTTTCCCTAGGAATCGCTAATTGTCCCACATTAGTGTGCAAGGGGAAGTGGTCGCTGCCTCTGAGATCCTCCTCTATCAGCACCGAACACAAGGGTGCCAGAGCCGAAGATGCAAGGGAGATATCGATACCCGAAAAGGACCCGTAGGTAAGACTCATATATGTTGATCCAGATGTGTTTAAGATATTGAGCCCCGTCTCGTCAATCACCTCGAGTAACCGAGCACCCATCGAGTCCCTTGCAATTCCGTCTCCCCCACCCCAGGCTGGGTGGTGAGCATTAAAGTCACCCACTATGAGCACGAGACCCTGAGGATCTAAAGACCCGAAAAGATCACGAAGGAATTCCCTTGGGGTATCGCTATTGGGATGTCTGTATATGTTGATTAAAGTGAGGATACCTTCACTGGTGTGCAGATCCACGCCCAAAACTTCGCACGAAGGATGGTTAATAGAACTCGTAGAGCGATAATTAAACTGAATGGATCCGTTAATTAGTATAGCTATCCCCCTAACTCCCGGGCCAGTAACATCTCTCCTGACAGCCACGAAACCCGGCAGATTGAAGTACCTGTTACTGGTTAGAAGAGTCTCTTGTAGACACAAAATATCGGAGTCTCCAGACATTGCGCTCAACTCCGCGTTCTTGCTCAGCGCACCTCTGCAGTTCCATTGAGTAATGCGCAATCCTTTGTTATTATGCATTAAACGATTGAATAGGATCACCAGGATGCAGATTCCCCAAATTTGGGAAATGCCTTTGAGACTGATTGCGTATTTCGATTTCCGGTATAGATTTGTTGTGATCCGAGGCGAATAAGTTCTGTAATGGAGATATCATTAATTGTAGGTTATTGATTTGTTTGATGATCCATGAAATGGTTTCTTGCAAGTACGTGTGATCATGTTGAGGGTTCTGGACGGACATGTGTGAAATTGGGTTGACGAAAGACGTGTGATCATGTTGAGGGTTCTGGACGGACATGTGTGAAATTGGATTGACAGGAGACGGTGTTCTGCCATTGGGAGATATCAGCAGCGCTGCATGCTCCTGTGGGTATGTATGCGAGCCTTGGAGGTTAGGCTGGGCACGGGGAGTGCGCTGAGATGATGATCCTTCATACAGAAAACGATTGATACTGCGTGAAGCAGTAATGTTGTTATTAGAAGCAGACTGTTTCGGTGTAGATCCTGTGATCCCAGCCGAGGCGGGTCAGCCGTGACCGACGCATAGCTGGGTTTTGGATTATTAGATTTCTGCCTTAAGAGGGGAGGTGTAAAATGAGCTGTAGGTGCTAATGCAGGATTCCCCTCCTGCCGGCTGTTGTAATATAGAGGAGGGAAGCTTCGAAAATCGTACCTGGTATCGACAAAGTTGTCCCGAGCATTCCCCAAGGTGTTGAGTTTTCTCTTTGCTTCCGCCATAGAGATGTTGTTTGTGGCTGAAAATGCCTGAGCCTGATTGTGTTCTATCACCAGCGGGCACCCATGTGAGGTGGGAACATGATCGCCCCCACAGCTAATACAGGTGGGCGTACCCTGACTTCTTGGGCACACAAAGCTTTCGTCCATGTGCTTCTCCTCTCCGCAGAAAATACACCTCGCCTTACTCTTGCATGCACCGCTTATGTGCCCTATGCGGTAGCACGAATAACAGATTTTAGTCTTCGGTATATACGGGTAGACTGTGTATCTAATGTTAAAGATGTAGACATGATTCGGTAAGGTTTGTCCTGCGAACTTCACCGAGAGTGTGCGAGACGGTTCGTAGATGACCCTCTTCGGCTTTGACTCTGCGGTTTAATCTGTTAATCTCTCTTATCCTGCAACTTGACTTCGTGTTTTGCAGAATGGTTTGTATATCGAAATCTTGAGGGATGCCTTTGATTGTTCCTGTTCTCAACAAACGGAAAGAAGGAATATAAGCATGTAATCCTTTGTTACTAAGCTCCTGATTCTCAATTAAATTATTTGCATCCGTTAGAGAGCTCATGCTGACTGAAATTTGTCCCCTTCCTATTTTGGTTACTTCACCTGTGCCTCTGGGGAATACATTGGTGATGATCCTGCTTATGTGTAGAGGATGCATGGGTGTAGCGTTGGAGTCCTTGATATGAATTATATAAGGAGGTTGATCCATCCTCGAGTACTTCTCGACTGCCTTGACGTTTGAGGTTGTAGAATTCGTAACTTGCTTACCGGTTGCATTGGTACCTGCTTTTAACACTGTCAGCGACAGCTGCGCTGCTGTCGTCAAAGGCGCCACCACGACGCCCGCGCCACTCAGACTGCTCGCCGCATCCGCTTGTTGCGCTGCAGCACTATCTGGGGTATTGTCCACACGAGATGTCAAGTGACTTTTGATTTGCACTTTGCCCGTGCACGAGTCCTCCTGGGGGGGTATGGGTTCTTCGCTTGACGCGTAATCCATGGGTGTCGCCATGTTTCCACCGCTCGATCCGCTTTCTGACGCAATTCCGAAAAGAGTGTTGCGATCAAGAGTCGTCTTCACGCTCATGCCCTTGGCAGCCTTACGACTACGATATTCCGCCAGCAGCCTATCTAAACTACCTTCAGTGGGAAGAAGCGACTTGGATGCAAATTGTGCCAGCGCACCTTTGTCACTGCGTGATTTGTTGCGACTAGCTCTTTTACGCCCTATCTTCGGAATAATTCCGCTTTTTTTGGTTTCTTTCAAAGATTCAGATAGCCTGTTAATGGTTTTTTGCAATTCATACACTTCCGAACCATTTGTACGCTGCGAGACCGTAGTCCCGGTAGAGTTATTATAGGCGGAAGGGAATCTGGAGAGGTCCCTCCCTCAAGTTCAGCCACGTCGTCAGAGGGAAGGGCAAGGGCAAAGGAAAACGGGGAAGAGGTTGTCTCGTTCCCCCCTTTGTCTATCACATTGCAAGAGGCCGCAGCCTCTTGCATAACGAGGTCCGCACTCCCACTAATTCGCTTAATTAGCACCGTCCGCTTAATGAGATCAACAACTCTCTCCGTAAAACTCACGCGCGCACAGCTCACCTCTCAACTCACGAAAACAGATCAAAACCACTGTACTCAAAACGCCGAAACCGAAACCCCGTCCGACTCCCACGGCTGAACACGCGCGAATGGTTGCTACCGCTGGTCGAGTCCTCTTTACCAGAGGAACTTTTGCGGGCTTTGCAGCGCCATCCAGTGATGCCAGCCGAGAACGTTAGCACGGTCGCTGCAGCGGCGGTGGGGGTAGAGTGGGGATAGTCCGTCTGGCCACGCCTGCGCGCGCACGCTCGCACACAAGCAACATGTTGTAAAAACGTGTGCGCTCGACGTT
>NW_011966988.1:57508-62406 GCF_000949405.1 Vollenhovia emeryi | reverse complement strand
CCAGCCCTGATGAAGCAGACTGCAACGCCTGCGAAACGTCGGCACCACACTGCAAACGGACGCGGCAACCATCCGGAAGCCATGAAGACTAAAGAAGACAACAGCCGCGAAAGCCTGAAAGCCAAGATTTCGAAAAATTTGTTCGCCATATTGGATCCGCCATTTTGAATTTTAAAAATCTAACTTCAGATTCGTAATCAGCGACCCCAAATTACTCTAGATACCAAGTTTTATGTAAATCCATCAATTTAAAAAAAATTTCGTATACCTCCAAAGATTCGCCAAGTTTTTTGAGGTTAGAAAAAATCTTGACGTGATGGAGCAAAACGGACATCAGATTCGTGTTCAGCGGCTCAAAATACATGGGGGTAGGGTACTCTGATCCTCGAACCCCGACACTTATTTCTTTTTGTGGGGCTGTGTTATTTACCTATGTGCTTTATCAATTAAACAATAAATGTCAATTAAATGATTTTGAGTTTATACACTGAAAATACACAAATCGTACATTATTTTAAATCAAATTTGAAATTATTCCGTTGAAAAATGTAGAAGTTATAAGCAAATGACCGAAAAATGAGGCGTTCGCTCCACTGTGCGTCGGTGTGTAGCTCCGTGGGCACCGCCGGATCATACAACCGGAGCACCGGGGACGACGTTAATTCCCGCTTCAATTTCCCGAATGCGTCGACGCATCGGTCGTCGAAGTCGAAGGGTACGTTTCTTTTGACTAGTTCTTGTATCGGTTTTGCAATAAGCGCGTAGTCTTTAATGAACCGACGGAAATAATTCGTCAAGCCCAAAAATCTCTGTATTTCTAAAACGGTACGCAGTTGTTTAAAATCTCGAACCGCTTCCGTGTGTCTCGGGCTCAGTTCTATCCCGTCTGCGGATATAATATATCCCAAAAATTCTACCTTTCTTTTCAAAAATTGGCATTTCGCGTAATTCAATTCGAATCCGTATCTTTTCAGAATTAACAGGACTTCTTTAAGATCGGCTAGATTCTGATCGACCGTGGGTGACGCTCTAAGTACGTCATCCATATAGATCAAGACTTTATCGTCGCGGATCAACGGACTGAGAATCTGCATTAAGCGCTTCTAGAACTCCGCGGGAGATTCGCAAAAGCCAAAAGGTAATCGTGTATATTCGTACTGCCCGTCCGGGGTCGCAAAGGCAAAGTACTTGGTCGAGTTTTTCTCTACTTTTATCTGGTGGAAGCTTTCTTTTAGATCAAGCAACGTGTATATCTTTTTGCCGTTTAATCGGGTCAGGCACTCTTCGATGACCGGGAACGGATATTTCTGTCTTTCGACACGCGAGTTCAGTGGTCGTAGGTCCACGCACAATCTAATTTGCCCGGTTCTCTTTCGTACAGGCACTATGGCGTAATACG
This sequence comes from Vollenhovia emeryi, assembly GCF_000949405.1. NCBI lineage: Eukaryota > Metazoa > Arthropoda > Insecta > Hymenoptera > Formicidae > Vollenhovia > Vollenhovia emeryi. The sequence continues at coordinate 61,007 of NW_011966988.1, read as the reverse complement.
GAGAGGTGCTCGGCTGTATTATTCCGCGAGCTAAGAGGTCGTCGACGATACCTCTGATTTGGAGGCGTTCCGCGTACGCGAATCGTCTAGGGGAGAAGGAATACGTTGAGTCGTCCTTTAACCGTACCTGTACCGAGTACTCGTCCTCTACCGGTATGCTTTCGCTTTGTTTAACTTCTGTTATGATGTCCTTCAATTTTCGTTTGTTTTTCGCGTCTAAGTCCGTTACCGTATTTTCTATTGTGTCTTCTAGCGGAACGGGAACGTCCGCTTCGACACACAAAGGAAGCTGGACAAATAACTGAACGCTTTCCTTCTCACCTTGAGTCGTTGGTCTGAAGATCAAGGTAAGTTTCTGTTTCCGCAAAAACTCTCTGCCGAGAATAATATCCCCTTCAAATACGTTTTCTTTTAGGACATGTAAATCTACACTTAGTGATATATTCGGCAGTTGCGGTAAACTTACCTCGACCTTCACGATGCCTATTATTTTTAAAACATGATTGCTCAAATTCCGTAATTTCGTCTTTACCGGCGATAATTTTATTGCTCGCGGTTTTACATATTTCTCGTATACACTAAATTTCGCGAACGAAACTGGACTCCCGGTATCAATAAGAGCTAGTAATTTACAACGCTCACCGTTTATGCTGTCTATCGGTACTAACGGGTCGTTGATTTCTAGGTTGCACTCGGGACGATCCACCCATGCCACCACCTCTGCGGCCGGCTCCGGCTCCTGCGACACGCTCGTCGCTGCTTTGGTCGTTGAAGTCGAAGTCCCTGGCTTCTCGTCCTTGCGTTTGAGGATCGGGCACTCGAACCTCCTGTGCCCTTTCTTCTTACAATAGAAGCAACTGGGCTCAACCTTTCAGTCCCTTGCGGCGTGGCCCTTCGTCCCGCAGTTCCTGCACGGTAGGTCTTTTGCCTTCCCGTTCATTCCTGACGGAGCTGTCTTTCTTTCGGTGTCCACCACACCTTCTGCTATGCTCCTCCATGCGTTCCAGGAAGCTGCTTAACGGCTCGGTCGAGATGGATAGGGCTGTCGCTTTGACCGCGCTATGCGTGATGCCTCCGATCAGCAATTGTACGGCATCCCGCTCCGGTAAGTTCAGCACTTGAATCATGGCCAACTTCTCGATCGCGTACCGGTCACACGTCTCCTTCTGCGACTGCCACTTGCGGGCCTCGATCTTCTGCATCGATCTGTAAAATGGAATCTTACGCTCAAAAATTTTCGTAATTTCCAGGCGCAGGCCGATCCAGGACTCCATGGCGGGACCCGTCTGGATCTCGTACCACCTGCGCGCGGATTTCGTCAGCCGACTGGAGGCTGCTAATAGGGTAACCTCGTCTGTTGCCCCGTGGACTTGGGCGACCTTATCCACTCGCTTCGTCCACGCCTGGACGTTATCGTCTTCCTCGCCTGTGAACTCGGGGATCTGCGAAGCCAGGCAGTTCACCAGGCTTCCTACTGGCGGGGCCTCACCTGAAACTCGAGCCACCGCCGGGTTGCTCTCTATAGTCAACCTAGATGTCTGCTGTCCGGCTTCTGGCGGGTCGAGGCTTCCTAACGGGACTCTGCTCCCGTTGCTCATAGCCATCAGCAGTCTCTCGAATTGCTGCTGCTGCAGCTGATGAGCCAGTCTTTGCTGCTCGAGCATCCTGTCTATGGATGCTAGGACTTGGCGTAGCAGGGGCGCTGATACTTGCTCCGTGGAGTCTGCCGAAGGCTTTCTTTGCCTGTCGGCCGCCGCTGCTCTAGCCGCCTCCTCCTGTAGGTCTTGCGGTCCTTGTTGCTCCAGGTGCTTAATTATATTTGCTAACGTGCTTTTATCGCCTGTAGTAGCCAGTCCATATTCGTCTCTTCTTTCAGTTGCTCCAGAGTGTACGCTTCGAATTTGGTCCTTTCCATGGCGTAATTCGAGCGTGTCTTCACCATGCGCTGCAAGTTCCTTGGTCCTCCTTGGCGGGTAGTGGATTGGAATCTCACTTCTGAATTAATTGTAAGGGGGAATAGGGATTTATTCCCCCAAAAAGGAAATATTTAGGATGCTGGATGAGCTGTTGGAAGGGAACTCAAACTGTACTCACTGTATTAACTTAATAAAGGAAACTATATTTTACTAAATCTGTTACAATGACTCTCGAGACCAGTTCACTTGCCTGGTTCCCGTCTCGAAGGAGAGTGATCTCCCTTCGGCGAAATCGGAGCTCGAATGCTCGCTCCACGTTTTTGCGCATGAGCGGTTCGCGGGGCCAAGTTCATTGGCTGAACCCGGTTGGCCCGCAGCGCGCCGCGCGGCCAGCTGACAATGTGCCGTGCGCCGGCGCATTGTCCTCTGATTTCTTACACCATATATGATCTTGTATGATCAGACATGATTTTTTTTCCCGGGAAGTTTAGCGTACGGCCTAAGAGTTTGAGGGAGATTGTGGATAACATTTTGCTTACACACGTCGGGGCCCCTGTAGCCCGGGGGCCCCATATCATTGATACGGCTGATACGGCGGTAGCTACGCCCCTGTATCAGTTCTTCCTACAGTAATCACAACTTACCTTAACGGATTCATCTTTGTGGATATAAAATTGTTTCTTCGGTGGACTAACACTAGAGTCCCAGTATCCAACCAGTGATCCCAGATTGCGGGATTTCTGGCGAACGCGCAGTAGCGCAAGCTTGAGCAGCCGCTCAGTAGCGTATACGTCCTTTTTAACTTGAGGTTTGAGATAGAACCCTTGCAAGAAGAGTATAGGAAATATCGTACAAAAAGTTTTTTATCAATTAAATAAATGTTTAATAAACTGCTCTACATAATATATAAATCATTAATATGAGTTTTAATAAAAAAATCCATGTAAAATTTTGTCTAGTCGAGAGTAAATATGTTCATATAGCGTTAGTTTGTTGTGCGTCCCGACGCAGTCGGGGCACGGGGTATGATTCGGGATCGTTTGCCGTTCACACAACGACTCTAGGTCGACGAATCAACAATCTTTTTAATAAAAAGTCTTCTTTATTCAAAACTGGTATAATTCTTTCACTCGCGTTAACAGCAGTGAACCGTATCGTTACTTACAATTAGCTTAGATTGACCCGCCTTCCTTCCTTTCCATTCCTTTTTATATCAATCGCGCTTGGCCCTGTTGTCAGGCCACTTATTGTTTAGTAAGCAGTTGTTTCGTTAGCAACTGTATGCGCGGCTTCGATGGATTCGTACTTTGCTCCGGATACTCGTTTTCGTCGCATGCGGCAGGTGCTATCTGATATCTTGCCGCGTGCGAAGTCGTCGTCTGATGTGCGGTATATCGCACTCATGACACCCTTCCCCCCTAATGGAAAGAAAGTGAGGGGGCGAACTTTATTTTTATACCCACTTAATGATAAAGTTTACATGTTTTGCTAAGTCTATGCCTACACTTGATTATCTTCCTCTATGGCAGCGGGCTTCGTTACGTTCCCTTTTTTGTTTTTTAGTTTCTTTATTAATATGTATA
>NW_011966988.1:52728-56230 GCF_000949405.1 Vollenhovia emeryi | reverse complement strand
TTGCGTATTTCTGTAAAGCACAATATTCTTGTGGGTGTATGGACTTACAAATGATGGAAAATTATTTGCTTTACAGAACAGTTAACCCGGGTTAAATATATATAAATATCCCGACCCATCTAGAGTCACAGTTTGCCTTAAATTTCATGTTATAAATACTTGAAAACCCATTAGAGTGTCCGATCGAGTCCGTGTCCGATCGGGCCTGTGTCCGATCGGGCCTGTGTCCGATAGAGCCTGTGTCCGATCGGGAAATATTGCCGTGTCCGATCGGTTATGTGCGCAATCGGGACAACACCAATGCAGTGTCCAATCTTGCAATGCTTGTGTTCAATAATGCGGTGTACAAAAATGCGGTGTCCAAAAATGCGGTGTCCAATAATGCGGTGTACGAAAATGCAGTGTCCAAACTTGCAATGCTTGTGTCCAATAATGCGGTGTACAAAATGCGGTGTCCAAAAATGCAGTGTCCAATAATGCGGTGTCCAATAATGCTTGTGTCCGATAATGCGGTGTCCAATAATGTTTGTGTCCAATAATGCGGTGTCCAATTATTTCTGTGTCCAATAATGTGTGTCCAATAGTGCGTGTCCAATCGAGCGGTGTCCAATCGTTACGTGTCCAAACGGGATACGCCCGTTCCGAGAAACCCCCCACGTTGCCTGTATGTACGAGTCTTTCATGGTAGTCACGTGATCACTATGCGCATGGCAGAAAGGTTGCGCTACTGCGCGTGCGCCAGAAATCCCGCAATCTGGGATCACTGTGTCCAACCATTAAACCATTGTTCAAAAGAACCGTACTCTAGCCGTTCGGTAATGTTGTCGCTTTCAATTGTTGATGAATTTTTTAAATAGTAATAATGTTTGACGTTTTATTCTCTTGTGAGATCCTACTAGTCCCCAAAACGTTCTGATTTATTATTGGTATTTGTTTTGGAACATTGACATTTGTGTCTGACAATTGATTGCACTGTTTCTCAATTTTTGGACTAGGAACATTGCCAATTGGCTTTTCATCCGTTGAAACAATCTCCAATATCGTCTTTCTAGTCTTTGACTCATGTGTTTGTCTCATAGGTGTGAGATTTGTCACTTTTTCTTTGAGAATGTTTGATGCAATTATCACATTTTCATGAGTTGATTCATGAGTACATCAATTTTTGATTACTGGACTAATATTATTGGTGATTTCATTTTCATCAACAAAAACAGCTCGGCGTTTTCTCTTTTCGCTGCTTGACATGTATGATCGTCTGTCATTGAATAAGGAATTGACGTTTCTTTCTTGAAAAATTTCACGTGTTGATGAATATTGAAAATATAGGTAGAGTAAAATTCTGCAGTATCATTCAAAGTGATTTCATCAACTACGACGTTTGATGTTGGTGGAGAAGAATGAATTGGTATCTAGACGAAAATTGAGAGGAAATTTGTTTTTCGTGGATAACAGTTGCAATTTTTCTATATGCTCATACTTACAATAGGAGTGTGTGCAAATGGAATCGCATTGGTTTTTAAACAAATTTTGTCACGATTTATGACGTGTTTTATTACACCTGGTAAAATAGTTTCATCATTTCTTATGATGTCCTCCTCACGAAAATGGAGTTCACAAAGGAAAGCAGAATCTTTTGCTGCACGACCGATAACTTCTTCCCATTTCTTTCGAAGAGGACGACTCTAATAAAAATTGGAAAGGTATTCTGTAGTGATCTTTCTCCCCAAAGAACCTAATGCAAATATATTTTAATATTAAAATGAATACGAACCTTATTTGAGAATTTGAATAAACTTTTGCTAGGTATATTAAGCGATTTATTTTTTTTCTTTCGCATCTAGTTCCTGATTTGCAATCAGGATATGCACACACTTTTGTCATTTTCTCTGCACTTATAAAAACTCATAAAACCAAAACAGAACTAATATAACTAAGTCCACCACGTACACGCACCGGCAGGAATGGTATCCTTCGGCGACTAGGTTAGTGTGCGCTGTCGCCAGTCTCGCTTGCTCCCGCACACTACATAGCCGCCGAGGGACACCATTGCTGCTGGTGCGTGTACGTGTTGGGTCCCATCAAACAAAGGCGCCATCTAGCGGAGCATTAGTAAATTAGAGTTCAGTGAGCAATTTGGCCGTGTTTTTCGAACATTTTTCCGTGCCAGTTCGGTCTTCTTATCTCTATTCTTCATGGTTGTTCCGCAACGGCAACACGTACTGGTGTTTGTCTCACACATATCCAACATAACGATGGGGAAAAAGAAGCACGGAGACCGTTCCAGCTCTCCAACGCGCTGAAAACCCCCTGTAATCGACACTCCAAGACAAAAAAGGCCAAGTATCACCACAGATCCCGCAACTCGTCTCGTAGCCGCTCGAGTAAGGACTCACGCGAAGGGACACGAAGCCGCTCACGCAGCAGCCCTTCCGACAAAGCGCAGACCTCTTCATCCAACGAGGTACTCGCCCAAATCCTCGAAAAGCTCGAACGACAAGAGAAACACCTTGCGTCCATGGGGGTTAGGGCGGCCATAAGAGAGAGACCAGGCCCGACCCAACCCTCGGCCATAGACCAGCAGCAGATAGAGGAGGAGACGGTTCTCCAGAACCGGTGCTCTGAACCAGGTATGTCCTCTCGCCGACCCTCTTTTGACATAGAGAGGACATAATCGACTCCTTCCTCTCCGCGCTGCCAATTCTCTCGTTCTTTCAGACACGGAGACAGACCAAAATCGCTTGGTGACCTTCCAGGAATAACCAACGACCAACCAGCCACAGGGAGAGATAACACCTAGTGACAACTCAATAATCGACGAGCTTTTCGGCTCGTGCGAAAGACCAACGGTCGACTCTCCATGGGCCTCCGCCATGTTTAACTTCACCCGAAACATTGTCTGCTCGGGGCTCAAGGAGGAGCGTCGGTCTCAGCTCGTGACACAATACGAGGCAAAAGACAATCTGGTCATTTTAGGCCCTCCAAAGCTGAACAAGTTACTTGTCCCAGCTTTGAAGGCATCGGCCTCAATACTTAAACGCGACGAATATCAAGCACAGTCGTAAGCCCAGGTCGCGGCAGCCCTGAACGCGTTTGGATCGGCCATCTCTGAACTTCTGGGAACCAATAAGACAGCTCCTACCCGAAGAGGCCAACTCGCCTTTACGACAAATTGCGGATGGTTTCCATCTTCTGGTGGACCACCAGCACCGCCTCTCTATAGCTCGACGCACCTTAAAGCCGACTCTCAGCATAGTCGGCAAAAATACGGCCGACAACGCACCCGTCGACGAGTGGCTCTTCGGAAGCTCATTCGCCGAAGACGTAAAGGACGCCCATGCCTGCGAGAAGGCGGCTCGAGATCTCCTGAGATCAGCCCCGGTGGTTGCAAAACCACAGCCAACCAGACAGACATCGACGAAGCAGCAGAACCAACTCCAAAGGGAAACAGGAAAGCCCCTGCATGTCAAATTCCTTCGTCGGCTCGTTATGGGGCGTATCCCGT
>NW_011966988.1:46232-51171 GCF_000949405.1 Vollenhovia emeryi | reverse complement strand
CACCCCTCGTCATGCAGGGGCTCGCCGTACAACGAGCCGATCCCGAACATCCCGCTCTCACTCCCGGCGCCGATAGCTCTGGTAAGGACAGCAGGCCGATTCGTAGATTTCAATTTCTTTCTCCATTCTTCCTTCGAGAAAAATCGTCGGGGGTTATGCGCTTTATACTAAACCTAAAAAGCCTAAATGCACACATCTCGCCTCCCCATTTCAAACTAGAGGACTGGAGAACGGTGGTACGCCTGATGCTCCTAGACGTGAGAATGGCCACTTTAGATATCGAAGACGCATATTTGCTAGTCCCAAATTCATCCCTCACACAAGAAATTCCTCAGGTTCCAATGGTGAGGAGTGACTTTCGATTTTTCAGTTCTGCCTTTCAGCATTTCCAAGGCACCCTTTATTTTCACCAAGATCCTGCATCCAGTGACCACATTTCTCCGAGAACAGGGGTTTGAATCCACTGTCTACCCGGACGACCTCCTCCTTCTAGGCTCCTCGGAAGCCGAGTGTCAAGCCAACATACATGCTTACATCAACTTGCTGACGTCCCTTGGCTTCGTAATTAATTACGATAAATCCGAACTCGAACCAGCAAAATGTAGAAAATACCTAGGATTCATTTTCAATTCAAGTGAACAATCCATCGCAATCCCAGCGGAACGACGGAAAAAACTCCTTAAGCTGGTGTCGGATTTCTCATCTAAATCGCATTGCTTAATTCGGGACTTCGCATATACGAGTACAGGGTGAGTCACAACATTTCTGCCAGAGCTCATGAGAAGGTAGAACGGATCGAGATGAACAGAAAATTCCTGTACCATTTGCAATTTTCGCAATAGTTAACGAGTAATTAATTATCAAAAATCGTCGTCTTTGCCCTGCCCACTGTCCAATTCGAGCGCGTGGCGAGATGTGACCGCCCGGCGATCGATATTGCCAGGCGAGAGGGGGGGGGGGGGCACAGCGCGTCGTTGCCGGCGAGCTTACGTCGCCGCTTCCGCGTCTCGCGTCCCCACCCCTCGCCTGGCAATATCGATCGCCGTGCGGTCACATCTCGCCAGGCACCAGAGTCCTCTCTAGACGCCCTGCTGGCATCTTTAGCTCCGTCGACGGAGCAATACTGAAGCAATATACACGCCCGTTACGCGACTAGTGGTCATTCTGTGAAGCACACCAAATCTCAACGTTCTCACCCAGGGCAAAAGAGGTACTCGGGTTCCTGGTGAAGGAACTACAAGCGGCGGGTTCCTTCTCCATCCTCAACACTGCGAGATCCGCCGTCTCGCTGATATCCTGCAACGCAATCGGAGACGACCCGATGATAAAACGATTCTGCAAGGGAGCTAGTATCCTAAAACCGCCTCGGCCAAGATATGACCACATTTGGGACCCAGCGGCTATCATCACGAAATTAGGATCATACTTTCCGCACGAAGATCTGACTCTAGAAAAGATCACCAAGAAACTGGTTCTCCTCCTGGCGCTTAGATCGGGACAGCGCTGCCAGACACTCGCGGTACTACGGATCTCACAGATCTCAATCACCAAGGACAGAATGATTATCAAAGTGCCGGACCGCATGAAAACATCCGCACCGGGACGGCCCCAACCACTCCTGTCGTTCTCGCGCTTCACCGAACGCAACAATCTTTGCATCAACAGCCTCCTGAAACACTTTCTGCAACGCAAAGAACCTGCGCCCAAACAACTGCGACACGCTCTTCGTGTCCTTCAAACGGCTACACAAAGTAGTCGGGGCTCAAACCGTAAGCAGATGGATTCGCGAAACCCTGTCCGACTGCGGAGTGGACAAAGCCTTCGCCGCTCACAGCACATGACACGCGTCGACATCGCTCGCAGCAAAAAAGGGGATCTCACAATTGTCAGTAGACCTGATTAAAAGGGCCGCGGGGTGGACTAACGACTCACAAGTCTTCGCGAAGTTTTACAACCATCCAATAATTAATCCCGACGCATTTTTAGAAGACCATCCTAACAAAATAATTGTTTCTTTTTATATATTCAACGGCACTACACAGATCCGTTTCACACACCTTTATTCTTCTCAAAAATAAGCAAATAAACAGATAAAAACACCAGCATCATCAAATTCGCTGGCCGTTCACAGAACGGCAAATCGCCCTCTATACACGGTGTCCCGTAATGGGCAAAAATATTAAAATGATTCACAGAGTGAAAGAGGATGAAATTTTGAACTAAAAGTTCCTTCTTCAAATTTGGCTCAAACCATTACTCACGGAGTTATTAGCAGTTAAAGTTAATCAATCAGACGGCGCGCTGCCGAGGTATGCAGGAACGTAACATGCCATGGGGCTCCTTGCGCTCGCAGTACATTACCCGATTAAAATATTATTTTAATTTTTCATGTTAATTAATAAATAAGTGAAGAAATCAAGAAATGATAAATAAATGAAAGAAAATAGAATAGAAATAGATTTCTTATTAATAGAATTCTTATTAATTTTTCAATTAACTCGTTTACTTGTTAGAAATAAATTCTTACTTCGTATTTTATTTTATTGAAATAAATTTATATCTAACAAATAAATTTTTAAGTATCGTTTTCTCAGTGTATGAGAAAATCGGTTCTTTTCATGGCCATTGAATAATAATCGGTTTTTTAGAGTCACGAAACATAAAACTGCAAATACTTTTCGTGAAAACGTTTTATTACATTAACGTTTTCCTACATTAAATATAAAAAATTATCTTCAGATTTATTTATCATTCATTTGTTTATTCATTTTTAAATTTTCTTCATTTATCATTTCTTGATTTCTTCACTTAATTATTAATTAATGTATCGTCGAAACCTCTCCAACATGGAGAGATCTCGTGGTTTCGTATGTTCTCGGTTGGGTCGGGAAGAAAAAAAATCGAATGCGTGTTTTGAGCCAATGGAAGAATTCCTTTATTGGCTCGTGGGGAAAAGCCTTACGGCATAAAAACCCCAGTGACCTCTAATCGAGTGTGTGTGTTGTACAACAGGTGAAAATCGTGTATGTATCGCTTGCGACGGGGCCCCGCGATACTGCAGAGACTCGGCTCTGATCACGAGGCGAGCTCGTACCGAGTCCAGGCTCGGTTACTACGTATAGTTACAGAGAATTGTCTCTGGATCACGAGATGAATCTCGTACCGAGTCCAGGCTCGGTTACTACGTATCACGAGACACCGTAGTGTCTCGCGCCAAGTATGACCGTTGTTAATACGATTGGCAATCGGATCGATCGCTACTCTCAAGGGGCAGAAGCGAATCACGGTTAGAATATGGAAGTTAATCGAACGATCTCAAATTAATCGGGTACCCGAGCACTTCACTGTTCACCGAAGGAAGTCGCACTGATAGTCACGTCACGCTCGTTGCCCCCTTTTATTAGAAATTCGGCGGCTCGGACTCCCCCCTCCCCACTACGGACCCACGACGGTGGCGCGGACCCACGACTAAATAGCGAAGGTCGCGTCTGCTCATGTTTCCCAAAAACGCGCGAGATTAAAATGAGTATAAATCCAAAGCATCAAACTTCACTCCGCGAAACAATTAACATGAAAAATTAAAATAACATTTTAATCGGGTAATGTACTGCGAGCGCGAGGAGCCCCATGGCATGTTACGCTCCTGCATACCTCGGCACCGCGCCGTCTGATTGATTAACTTTAACTGCTAATAACTCCGTGAGTAATGGTCTGAGCCAAATTTGAAGAAGGAACTTTTAGTTCAAAACTTCATCCTCTTTCACTCTGTTAATCATTAATTGCCCATTACGGGACACCATGTATAAGCATCTATTGTATATTATTATTCATTCGAACGAGACCCCCGTCATAATTCAAAGATTAAACGAACTTACCAAGTGAAGTTTAATCGTAATTATGCCGGGGGTCTCGTCCGGATGAACTTCCCACCCAATGCCAAGGTCAACCCCTGCCCTGCTGTCACTCTCGCGATTTGCCCTCTGGATTTGAACAATGACAGGGAGATGCAGCGCAACGGACCGCTTATGCGGGGACAACCCACAGGGCGGATTTTTTTTAAAGAACTTCTGAACTTTGTTCCAAATGCGCGCGCCAAGGCACTACTACATTATTATTCATCCGGACAAGACCCCCGGCATAATTACGATTAAACTTCATTTAGTAAGTTCGTTTAATCTCTAAAGTTTAGATTGTATATTTCAGCGGTTTAGCAGCGCCAAGTTGTTTTAATAAACAATGATGTCATGAATCAGGATCGATATGTATCCCACAATTAAATTAGAAACGGCGATCTTTTAATAAAATATTTATTTGTATTAAATTTATTTGCATTAAATTTTTATGGAATAAGTATTAAAAATTTGTCTCATTAATATTATTATTTCTTTTATTTCTTCCGATAAAATTTTATGCTCGATTGTTTGGCTATAATAGTTTAATATAAAAAATAATAAAGTACCTAGTTTGTATAAATATTCAATTCAGTTGGCGCCATTTGATGATATCGTTACTTTTGTAGAGAAGTTACTTTGCAGGGGAGGAAAGTTTTTTTAAATAAAAGAAATCCAAATAATTAAATTATATAATTTTTGATTGGATGACGCTTATATTACACTTGGCGTCTTTTTAAACCTTTTTTATTAAAAAAAGGTTATTTTTTAGGATGATATCACGAATTTAGTAGTTGCAATTACACTGATCTTATTGAAAAATCATTTTTTTCCGTGTACATATGAATATTCGTATGTATAGGGTGTATCAAGACGATACAGAGCGGTCTGACGGGTTGCGTGTCTGCCGGCGTCAGGGGCACGCTGCGTAGTCCTTAATTATATAAGTTGACATTACCGACTTATCGAATAGGTCGCGCGCTTTTCTCTCTTAATTGTGAAAAAAATATTGATAAAAACGTTATGCGCGAACATTCTTGCATTAAAAA
>NW_011966988.1:28349-40583 GCF_000949405.1 Vollenhovia emeryi | reverse complement strand
TTTGCAAACTAGAGTCAAGGAGCATCAACGAAATATTAGAGGTTCAGTTGTCTCAAATCACCGCATAGATAAGGGTCATGATTTCGATTGGCGAGACCCACAGATATTACATAGAGAAAAGAATGTACGTAAAAGAGAGATAGCGGAGATGTTCTATATAAAGAAAACTAATGCTAATATAAACCTGCAAAAAGATACAGAGAATTTAAACGTAATCTATGATAGCTTGATAAAATTTTTAAACTAAGAACTTCGAAGCAACTTTTATCTTAATTTATACTATTTATTTATTTATTCATTTATTTATTATTTTTCTTTCTTTTATCCCCCTTTGACTCCGTTTTCGGTCCATAGCATTATACAATCTTAATTAATTTCAAACTGTTATGACAGCTTTTAAACTAAGAACTTCGAAGTAACTTTTATCTTAATTTATATTATTTAATTATTTATTTACTTATTATATATATTTTCCCTTTTACCCACATTGACTCCGTTTTCGGTCCATAGCATTATATAATTTTAAGTAATTTCAAAATGTTAGTCTTATACCCCGACGGACACTATTTGTCTATAGAACGTATTTATTATATATGCTTGTTTTTAACCTTTTGACTCCGGCTCCGGTTTATTAGTTATGTACTTATTTATTGCCATGTTCTCTGTATCTCCTTCACACCATTGTCAGACTTCAGTCCTGCTCTGAGTGTTACATCGGATGGACGTCTAACACAGTTCTCCATGTGATGCCCAGAGATGGAAGTGAGGCTGTTCTTTAATTTTTGATACTAATGGCGTAATATTGTAAGTTTACAGAAAATATTTCACGACGTTCATTTTTACTTATCCTTGACTTTGTTTCCCAATTGACACGACTGTAAGATGCGTCTTGTTTTGTAAAATAATTATAGATTGTTGAATTCCCTGAAAAGGACCACAACCCGCATGGTCGAAACGTCGGATTAAACGAATAAATAAACCATCTGCCAGCCTAAGTCGTCTAACAATTCTTTCTACCGTTGAACATTCACTGGCGATTCACATTCTAAAGTTGTTAAGTTTTCAAAATGTTTGTCGGCCACATTGAATCCGCCATTTTGAATTTTGGAAATCTGACACCGGATTCGTAATCAGCGACCACAATACACTTAGATACACATTTTTAGAAAAACAACAAGTTTTCAAAATGTCGGCCATATTGGATCCGCCATTTTGAATTTTGAAAATCTGACACAGGATTCGTAATCAGCGACTCCAAAAACCCCTATATACCAAGTTTTATGATAAACCGATGGCTAGAAAAACTAAGCTAGCGACTAAAAGGGTTAACTCTCTACATAAAAATACCTACACTATTATGGTTGATAACCTTCCAACGGGCAAAAATGGGCAAATGAAGTTTGTTTCCCCCTATTTAAAGGACACTTTAAAGAAAAGATTCATTCTAGTTTAGTTCGGTCATAATCGGTCAAAGTTATTAAACCACGTATTGGAAACTTACTTTCTTCATGCAAAAGTGAGCTAAAATACGTTAGTCAATTACTTAATTTCTAAATAATTGTGTAACGGGGGTAGCTGGGGAGGCGCGGCCGGAAGGGGAAAAAACCGCATACCACGCACGAAGGGCAAAAAACCGGGATTCTTGAAATTCCGGGAGCGAGAGAGAAGACAATAGAGCCGCGGTTACCATGACGACGAGGAGGTGGCAACGCCGCGCCTGCCCCCGCCGCCTCCACCCGCGCGCCTATGCTCCGGAGGTATAAAAGCCCCTCCGGAGCGGGCGCTTAGAACTCAGTCTTGCCTCGGTGCTCCGAGCGAAGACACCCGGCAGCGGGTACCTCCGCTGCGGTATACGCCGATCTCACGGGTGCTTCCGTCCGTCGGCGATATACCATACCGGAGTACACGACAGGTGGAGGCGCTGCTCCGTCGTGTGCTCCAGTCCCGCGGTAACGTACAAGAACGGGGTGCTGCCCGATGTACACAAGTTACCATCCCCGTACCGGTCTCCTGTATCCTTCCGCAGTAGCGTATCAGAAACGGGGTGCTGCCCGGGGTACATTTGCTACTGAAAAACACGCATAACGAGGCGCTGCTCGGGCGTGTTCCTGACCTGTTCCGATCCTTTTTTCCTGACCCCCGACCGGTGTAGAACTCAGGGGGGAATATTCGGGAGGGAGAAAGATTATTATCTAGCCGTAAAGCTCCGTAGCGTTAATCCCGATCTTTCGTTTCCTTACAGACCAGAGAATCCTGCGCAAATAACATCCTCCCCGACCGTCTCCAGCGCGATCCAGTACATTATCCGCAATTTATGTTGTTTGTAATATCGTTTTTTCCATATGAATTATTTTGAATACCGCGTTACTTACGTTTTTCTCGATTACTCCGCTATAATTACTCCGACTAATCCAGATCAGTTTCTTTCTACGAAGCGAATCCGCTCGGTCCTCGTACTTTATATTGTAAACGGCGTTCTGCTATACCTTCGATTGATCCGACCGGCTTTGAATCATTTTATATCCTGTATTCCGTTCCGGCCAAGTACTTCGATACATTGTACTACAATCCGTCTAGACATAGCACTAATCCTGTATTCCTTTTTCTTTTATATTTATCTACAGGGCGTACTCATTGTACCCACTAATCCTTTTCTTTTCCTTCTGTATTTAATCACAGGGCGGACCCATTGTAATTACCTCGATTCCACTGTATTTATCCATGAATAAACCTCGTTCCTATCGTTCTCTACCTTTAAAACACCTGTCCGATTTATTTCCGATCCCTTCCAAGCGATTGACACTACACGAATTAAGATCTCTTTCCTCCTTTCCTCTCGACGGCCCTGGAGCTGAGCATATTCGACAAATAAGAGGAACGGAGGATTCACTCTACCGTCACACAGCACGTCAAACACCGAAACCGAGATACTAACTCTTCCACCTGTTAATCAGAACCGCGTGTCTGATATTGTTCTCCGTCAAATATCGCGGAGTAATAACGTCTTTCGGAGTCCCGTCCGGAATTCGGTACCGGGAAGAGTTAGACTATCGTTACAATTGACATATACAGGGTGAATCTTGGCTGTTGTGACAATTTTTTACCATAGCACATGGGTTACCGACCGCAACTGTAGTTAACCGAGCAGTTTATAGATGTCAGCTGCATAGATCGATCTGTGGCGACTCGAGTCGCCCATCTACATTGCGACATACTCATAGTCGTTGGTGGCGCTGTCCGAGCGGGACAGAGGTTGTAACAGTCGTTACTCGCCTGTATCACGGTCAAGACTGATCACCTTACCGTGTACCTACGATCTCGAATAAAGTCTTATATCTCCAATACTGTGAGTGAGTACTTCCCGCCTTCGCTATCAGCTATCGGCAAGGAAGTAATTGTGGGCACTTCAGCCGGGCTGTAAATATATCGCAACAAGCCCCCACAGATCTGCTGTACAGGAACGTTAAAAACAGAATCAAATAATCTGTTGAATGCTATGCATACATACGTTTCTGATAAATAATATGTATATCTAACTTTCTTAGGCGTTTTACTTTTTACATGGATATGTATAGTAATTTCTTAATTATCATTGTGTATCTATCGCGTAAAAACAAATAATTTTCGATATATGCGTATCTTTTTCAATAATATTTTATTAAAATTCTTTATTTGGTGACATATTCTTTTCACGCTTACGTGAAAGCATTTACATTTCAACGCGTAGAAGTAGAGTTGGATCTACACCGTTAGAAATTATACATACAAAAATATTAAGTCTACAATTATTCTTATAAAAGTTGCGTCATTATGCAAAAAATATTTTGATATTTCAATTGGATACTTCCATCTGTGCCAAATAGTAATAATTAATAATAATATAATATAATCGTAATAATTGTAGACTTAATATTTTTGTATGTATAATTTCTAACGCTGTAGATTCAACTCTTCTTCTACGCGTTGAAATGTAAATGCTTTCACGTAAGCGTGAAAAGAATATGTGGTAAATATTTCCCTTTACTTAGCACCCGCCAATCAACTTCCGTTTGACCTTGATGTTGACCTTGACCCCCAAGGAGGTCAAGGTCATTGCCCATTCCCGTCGCTCATTGTTTGTTAAAAAGTTATGAAGAAAATAAGTTTGTATCGGGTTTGCGTATTTCTGTAAAGCACAATATTCTTGTGTGCGTATGGACTTACAAATGATGGAAAATTATCTGCTCTACAGAACAGTTAACCCGGGTTAAATATATACAGTTTTGGAAATTTGGAATAATCCACGCGCAATTGTATGATGGTATTGAGGCAGGTCGTTGCATTTCGTACGCGGGCGCGCGAGCATGCACGAAGTTTGCCGAGCGGGAAAACGAATAGTTTTCGGGAATCTCGCGATCACGCGTACTTTGTAAGTCACGGTCCCAGTCGCTGCACGACGGTAGCCGACAGAAGTCGACTTGTACCATCAGGTTTCTTTGTGAGAAATAAACGTGAATTTAATTGAACTGTAAAGTATCTCTAGCAATCTCTCTCCGTAATCCACTTTTCCTAAACACACGTAGCCTCATCAGGTTATGGGCCCACGTTACGTGTGATAGAGATTGCGCGTTCGCGAAAAGTGTGGTGAGTCGGTCGTTACGGCGTGCGAGCAAGGCACGTGGCGAAGTCGTGTTTCTGTGAGCGATCACGAAATCGGGGCAAGAGTTCGTGAAGAGAGGTCTGAGGACAGAGTATCGAGTGGCGAGGTGTGTCGAGTGAATATTCTTGAGTTCCGGGAGTCTCACGTGTGCGCGAAAAGACTAACAATTCGGAAATGCCGGACGATAACCTAGTGCGATCCGTGAAGCGGTTCGACGGCAAGAATTATCAGGCGTGGAAATTCCAGATCACCGCCGTATTGATGGCGAACGAGATCTTCGACGTAGTCGACGGAACGAGACAAAGACCCGCGAACATCCCCCAGAATGCGGAAGCGACGAAAACGTGGGTGAAGGATAACGCCAAGGCAACGGCGATTATTGCGTCAGCGATGGAAGACGAGCAAGTGAATAGTGTGCTTGTCTGTACCACAGCATTCGAGATGTGGAAGAAGCTGATGACCCTGCACGAGCAAAAATCGGCCTCAAATGTGGGTGCATTAACGCAGCGGTTTTACGCATATACAATGCACACGTCGGACTCAGTGATCCAGCACGTGAGTGCCATACAGAATATGGCTAGACAGTTGCGGGATCTAGGCGAGCCGATATCAGAGGCAGCGGTAATTGCTAAGATTTTGTCGAGCTTAACGACAAAATTTAATGTCTTCAAGACAGCGTGGGACAGTGTCGATCCCGAGCGTCAAACGATTGCGAATCTGTTGGAGCGGCTGATACGCGAAGATTCGAATTTCGACAAAGAAGATGACTCGACGAGCGCGCTAACGGTCACGAGGAAAGCGAATGCCAAGGGCAACGACAAGGACAAGAAGAAGAAGAGGCCAAAGAAAAACATAGAGTGTTACCGGTGTCAGGAGCGAGGGCATTACGCGAGTCAATGTGATAAACAGAAGAAAGAAGACAAAGGCAAAGGTCAGTCGAGTAACAGTTGCGCGTTCATATTAGATACAAGGCGAAAACACAGCGAGACAGGTGCGGCGAGCAGTAGATGGCAGCAACAACCGTCGGTCGAGCAGTTGAGGCAGTTACGAGAAGCCGATAAGAGGGATGTCTGGATCACCGACAGTGGTGCTTCGGAACATGTGACATTCAGGCGTGACTGGTTCGAGGATCTACGACCGGTAACTGGGGAGTCCGTCATGCTCGGAGACGATGGCATCTGTGAGGTAACCGGCGTCGGTAATGTACGAATAGAGAAGTTCGTATGCGGCGAATGGCAGAGCGGTGTTATCGAAAATGTCCTGTTTGTGCCGCGAGTTGCCCGAAATCTGTTTTCGGTTGGAGTGTGCACAAGTAAAGGTTTTCAAGTAAACTTTAAGGGCGATGGAGTGGACCTGTTGCAAGAAGGCGCTACAGTTGCCACCGGAATCAAACAAGACAATGGGCTGTATCGGATGCTGTTTAGGAGACCGAGGGCTGAGGTCGAGGTGAACGTGACGGCGAGGGATCTCAAACTGTGGCATGAGAGGCTTGGGCACATTCATAAGAGAGCTCTGGTCGAGCTAGTGAATCGCAGGCTCGTGGATGGAGTAAACGTGAAGAATGCAGCTGAATTCTTCTGCGAAGCATGCCAGATGGGTAAGCTTCACAAACTGCCATTCAAGAAAGAGTCGAGAGAGAAGTCTAGAGTGCCGGGACAAGTAATCCACAGTGATGTTTGCGGGCCAATACCGGTAGAGTCATTAGGAGGCGCAAGGTTCTACGTGCTGTTCAAGGACGAGGCAACTGGATTCCGGTATGTCTATTTCATTCGTCATAAATCTGACGTATATGAAAGCTTTCAGGAGTTCGAGAGAATGATAGCGAATAAATTTGGCCGAGCGATGCGAACCCTGCGCACGGACAACGGGAGAGAGTACCGCAACGAGAAGATGGCCAAGTATCTAAAGGGCCGAGGAATTACATTGGAGACGACAGCGCCGTATACGCCCGAGCAGAACGGGAGAGCCGAGAGAGACAATAGGACGATTGTCGAAGCAGCGAGGACGATGTTGTAGGCAAAGGGGCTCCCGACACAGTTGTGGGCAGAAGCGACAGCTACAGCGGTCTACATGCTAAACCGCACGGGGCAATCAAGAAACGGCGGAAGCCGTACACCGTTCGAGCAATGGACGGGCAGGAAGCCAGATCTTCGGCATGCACGAATCTTCGGGTCACGTGCGTTCGCGTACGTACCAAAAGGGAAGACGACGAAGTTCGAAGCGCGTGCACAGAAGCTGATCATGGTCGGATACGACAACGAGTCGTCAAACTACAGACTATACGATCCGTCGAAGAAGGTAGTCTTTGTGTCAAGACATGTTGTTTTTGACGAAGAAGGAAACGAGGAAGTATCGAGAGTTCCTGGATCTGAAGCCGAGTTCGAGTTACCGGGGCGTGACGAGAGCGAAGAAGAAGCCAAGGATCCAGACGAGGAAGTTCGTGACGGAGCCATCGTTGACGGTGAAGCGGACGAAGTGGCTGCCAAGAATGCGAGAGCGGAAAGAAACCAAGGAGCGGACGTCGAGAGGGTCGGCCGAGGTCATGCGGAGCAAGAGGCGACTGCGTCGAGAGTGCTGCGAGACAGGAACACGATTCAAACGCCATTGAGATATGCGCTGTGTATCGAACACAGCACGCCTACGACATACGAAGAAGCGATGTCGAGTCCAGAAGCAGGTCAATGGGCGGAAGCAATCGAAGAAGAGCTACGGGCACACGAGAAGAATAAGACGTGGGAGATTGTTCCGAGGACTCCTGGCGGCAAGACGATCGACTCACGGTGGGTCTTCAAGGTTCTACGAGACACAGATGGAAGCGTGCTAAAATATAAAGCTCGTCTGTGTGCTCGAGGCTTCAAGCAGCGAGAAGGGATTGATTACGCTGAGACGTTCTCACCAGTTGTGAGATACGACTCCCTTAGAGTCTTGCTTGCAGTTATCACACAAGAGGACCTGGAGGCGGTCCAGTTTGATGTTCAAACGGCATTTCTGCACGGCATTCTAGAAGAGGACATCCGGATGGAGGTTCCCAGTGGACTTCGAACAGGCGAGGAAGAAAAGAAGAAGCGAGAAAGTGTTGTGTGCCGGTTAGTGAAATCGCTTTATGGGTTGAAGCAATCGCCGCGATGCTGGAACCTCAAGGTTAAAGAAGTCTTAAGACAATTTAATTTAACGGAGATAGACGCGGATAAATGTATTTTCGTCGGAATATATGAAAGTCAGAAAATCTATCTCGCGTTATTTGTGGACGACGGAATTATTGCCGCGAAGTCGAAAGAAGTGATCGAAAAGATAATCGCGTTGTTAGAAGAAACGTTCGAAATCACTCTCGGTGACTGTAGCATGTTCGTCGGGATACAGATTTGTCGCGATAGAGAATTGAGATCGATGTTTATACATCAGACAGCGTACGCGACAAAGATTCTGGAGCGGTTCGGGATGCGCCAAGCGAAGGGGGTATCGGTACCGGCAGACCCTCATTCGATTTTGTATCCGGTAGAAAAGAACGAGAAGAGACAGTTGTCAGTCCCGTATCGGGAAGCTGTCGGTTCGTTACTGTTTCTCGCAGGTGTAACGCGTCCCGATATAGCGTATTCGGTAAACACTGTGAGTAAATTCTTAAACAATCACGACGAGAGTCACTGGCAGGCGGTCAAACGAATCTTGTCGTACTTAGTTAAAACCGTAGATATCGGTATTGAGTTTCGCGCGGACGAGTCAGGAATCAATCTAGTCGGGTACTCGGACGCAGACTTTGCGAGCGACGTTGAAACGCGCAGATCCACAACAGGGGACGCGTTTCTCATAGCAGGCGGAATAGTAACGTGGTCGTCTCAGCGACAGAAAATGGTATCGTTGAGCACGACCGAGGCGGAATACGTAGCAGCGGCTACCGCAGCGAAAGAGGCAGTGTGGCTTCGGAAGCTGCTCTCAGGTATCGGTTTTAAACAGGATAAACCGACCGTCTTGTGTATCGATAACCAAAGCGCGATACGACTTGTTAGAAACCCCGAGTTCCATAAGAGAACTAAACATATTGATATAAAGTATCACTATATTCGGGAACAGGTCGAGAATTGTGAAATAGATACGAAGTTCGTACCTACTGAAGTGCAATTAGCTGATATATTTACAAAGGCACTTCCAAGGGATAGGTTTGGTAAATTGTACACGAGTCTCGGTTTATATGCGAAACGCTCCGACGGCGGAAGTATTGAGGCAGGTCGTCGCATTTCGTACGCGGGCGCGCGAGCATGCACGAAGTTTGCCGAGCGGGAAAACGAATAGTTTTCGGGAATCTCGCGATCACGCGTACTTTGTAAGTCACGGTCCCAGTCGCTGCACGACGGTAGCCGACAGAAGTCGACTTGTACCATCAGGTTTCTTTGTGAAAAATAAACGTGAATTTAATTGAACTGTAAAGTATCTCTAGCAATCTCTCTCCGTAATCCACTTTTCCTAAACACACGTAGCCTCATCAGATGGAAATAGGATTTTGGATACATTCTTTGATATTATGTCTCAGATATAGCCATTAAACGAAAATGTACTTGACATTGCATCATAAATATATTTTGACATACTTGTTTAGGTTTTTATGTATTTGTACTCCCACCGTTATACGGAAAAAAGTTTGGTTTATGTGTAAGTTGCAAGTGCTTTTAGCACGGCGCGCTGCGCGCGCCCCACCCCCTCCCGCAGCCCGCCCCACCCCCGCCCACCCCCTCCATCGCCCTCCCCTCCCCTCATTCCCCCCTCCCCCACCCCACCTGCTCTCTCTCCTCACCTTCTTCCCCGCACTTACCACCCAGATAGCACCGAATGTTCCATGAATATTTGTATATGATTCGAATGTTCTCTCTCAGGAATATTCGCATGGATGTGCCGTGAATGTTTCTAGAATGTTCTTCATATTCTATGAACATTCACACAGAATGCCCAGGGAATATTCGCATTAAATGTTCCCTAAGTGTCTATGGCATATTCTGAATGTTATATGAATATTCTTACAGAATGTACGTGAAATGTACACATGGAATTTTCTACGGATATTCTTACTGAATATACGTGGAATATTAGCAGCGTATGTGCTACGAATGTTTATGGAATGTTGTAAATGTGCTATGAATATTCGCATAGAATGTACGTGGTATATTCACGAACTTCTATATGAATATACGCAGTATGTTCAATTATGTTCTAGGAATATTCTGAGTAGTTCACCGACCGCCGCTAGGCCGCGCATGGTGGCGGTCAAAAACTCGGAAGCAAAATTCAGTCTCGTAGGGTATAAAAGGAGGCCCGCGAGACTGAATTTTGCGTCCGAGTTTTTGGCCGCCACCATGCGCGGCCTAGCGGCGGTCGGTGAATACTCAGAAGCTGGCGTTCACGCGCCCGCGCGCGTGTCGCGTAGTGCCGGTTGCCAATTTGTGCCGGCTAAAATCAAGAGGGAACCACTAAAAAATAGAATACTTTTCTTTGGGTGAAATATCTACAGCACATTACTGGAATATTTGCTGTATATTCCAGGAACATTCATAGAAATATCTACAGCACATTACTAGAATATTTACAGTACATTCGTGTACATTCGTAGCACATTCAGATAAACATTCTAGAGATGTTTCTAGAACTTTTGAAGTGCTCCGTTGGTACATTCTATAAATATGCCTCGAACGTATAAAACGACTATTAGAAGATTCCTGGAATCTTCGAATGTTCTTGGCGTATATTCCTAGAATGTTAATGGAATGTTTTTGTGCTATTTGGGCATAGACATAGAAGATAGAAGATAGTGACACGTTGGGAACACATACTGGGTCTATCTTTTATGTCTATGCAACTTGCCACCTTCTGTCATACCGACGATTTGTAGCGACACAACATGGGTTGCGTATTGGGGTGGGAGAGGGGAAGGGGGCGGGGGTGGGGCGGGGGTGGGGCTGGGGTGGGGCGGGCTGCGGGAGGGGGGTGGGGCGCGCGCAGCGCGCCGTGCTAAACGCACTTGCAACTTACACATAAACCAAACTTATTTTCTTCATAACTTTTTAACAAACAATGAGCGACGGGAATGGGCAATGACCTTGACCTCCTTGGGGGTCAAGGTCAACATCAAGGTCAAACGGAAGTTGATTGCGGGTGCTAAGTAAAGGGAAATATTTACCTTACCTTTTTTACATTACCTACGGTGAAGCAAATTGTGTGAGTGCGCGTGCGGAAAGACTGTATGCGGAGCGCTATCTAAATCGCATGCATCCCGATCGAAAAACTTTCGAACGGTTAGACCGAAGGATTCGCAATAGTGATTGTTTGATGCCGAAACCACGTATTGACGCTGGTCGTGATCGACGGCTAAGAATCGAGACGGAAGAGACAATTTTAGATATGATTGAGAATGATCCTACGACTAGTACACGTGCCATAGGCCGCGAATTAAATATTAGTCACGTAACAGTCCACAAGTTACTAAAAAGTGATTTGTTATATCCGTTCCATCGAACACAGGTACAGGAATTAACTGTGAGAGATTACCGAGCCAGAGAGAATTTCTGTCGGTGGCTTCTAGATAATAATGAAGCCGACGAAAATTTTCTAAAAAATATTATGTGGACCGACGAGTCATTATTTACGCGCACGGGTATGTTCAACTGTCATAATGAACATTATTATGACGTTATTAACCCACGCGTGACACACACGCGTAATTTCCAACATAGATGGAAGCTAAATTACTGGGCAGGCATTTTTGGCGATAGGGTGATCGGTCCCACTCTTCTACCAGACGTTCTAACGGTAAGAAATTTTAAAATCCTCCTTATTAACTTGCAATATGTATCGATATGTAATAAATATGTTTCTTTTACAGGGAAGAAATTACGAGGCATTTTTAAGAGAATGGCTCCCAGATTTTTTAGAAG
The DNA here is from genome assembly GCF_000949405.1 of Vollenhovia emeryi. Lineage (NCBI taxonomy): Eukaryota > Metazoa > Arthropoda > Insecta > Hymenoptera > Formicidae > Vollenhovia > Vollenhovia emeryi. Next base: position 29,027 of record NW_011966988.1, on the reverse strand, counting down.
AAGTTCCTCTCTTGCAGAGAATAAATATGTATTTTCAGCAGGACGGGGCACCACCGCATGCATACCGAAGTGTCACAAATTTGTTGCATGAACGTTTTCCCGGTCGCTGGATAGCGCAATATGGACCAATCAGATGGCCCGCGCGGTACAAAAAGTTTTTAATTTAGAAAGATAGGAGGGGAAGAAAGATGTGTGGAAGAAAGTGCTTTAATATTTTTCATATTGATTGTTAATAGTTCACGCGATTTGACACCGTTGGATTTTTTTCTTTGGAGTCATCTGAAGAAAATTGTGTACGCAACAGAGCCCGCTTCACCCGAGCAAGTTATTGCAAGGATGCAAATGGCTGCCGAAACTGTCGATGGACCAATGCTTCAACGCGTGCGTAGGAATCTGGTTCGTCGTGCGGAAGCGTGCATTGAGGCTCGCGGGGCTCATTTTGAGCAGTTACTTTAATTAAGTAACACGAAAAAAAACAGTCCTTCTTAGGACTAGCAACTTTTTGCATAACAGTCCTTTTCAGGATTAAATAACAGCTCTTTTCAGAGCTAGCAGTTCACTGCAAAACAGTCCTTTTCAGGACTACTAATATTTTAAAACGTCAGGACATTTCTCATTTGCAAAAATAAATAAAACATTCCTTCCCTGTATCTTACGCAATACATATAATGGTAAATA
>NW_011966988.1:16583-24268 GCF_000949405.1 Vollenhovia emeryi | reverse complement strand
GTATATATAATTAAATCTAGTTCCACCACAATCCTGTGTAATTCCTCCTTTATATTAACCACCCTGCCTTGTAATACCTAGTCATTTTATTTTCTTTGTCTCCCAGCAAGACACGCGTCCCCTTTCAAAAATCGGACGTAACAACGTTAATAGTTACGTTGTGTATACGCGACAGCGCCCATCCGCTATCACGCTCCTGAAACTCTTCGAGTTCGGTTAGAATCGGATCGATTACACGCGACTCGTACCACAGTTGTAGGTCCGTTGTAATAAACAGTTCATAGTTTTTTGTGTTTATGCTTTTATTTGCACGTTTATCACCCGCCACAAACTCCCCGTTGAACACGGTATTCACCTTTACACAATTATAGCGCTCGATAGCGTCTCGCACGTGCTCGACCATTACATCGCGAGCGTCCTCGAGAAATTTGCGCGGCTCAATGTACTCCGCGTTAATCACCGCACCGGTAAGCACGCGGTTTTCGAACGCGGTGTCGATCTCACGCCACGACAGTTGCGCTCTCGAAGAAGGTCCGACACTCGCGTAATCATCGCCACCACCACCACCTAAATGTACGAATCGTCGTTCCAGTTGTTTTTTTACTCGAGTCGCGCGATTTGCGCCACCAGAGATTGTCTATTGCCGATGGACAGCCTTGGACGCTTGGCACGGCTACGTTCTTCGAGTTTCGCGATGCACTCGTCGCATTGCAGAATCCACGCGAAATAGTCGCCCATGGTGGCAACCTCGTCGACTCGCGCCACCAGATCTTGATCCATGTTGTCGCACATATTTCCCAAGTCACTCTTTTCACATTCGTTGAAACTGATTCACTCGACTGATGGACTTTGAATATTTCCCAAGTCACTCTTTTCACATTCGTTGAAACTGATTCACTCGACTAACGGACTTTGAAATGTGGAACTATAAGCTAACCTATAATATATACTTTTTACCCCCTCTTTGTCTTTTCGACCAGATCTTCGATTTTGAACGTGTCTGCGCACAAAATATTATCTTTATGACCCTTGACCATGTTTTCTCTTTTAAAATGTGGGATTATATAAGCTTAGCTAATATATTTTACCCCCTCTTTGTCTTTTTCGACCCAGATCTTCAATTTGAACGTTCTTTTGAAATGTGGGATTATAAGCTTAGCTAAAAGGATTTAAAATCTATCCACGCATCAAGACGAACCGTAATATTTCTCCTTCTCTCGACGTGTCCAAACGAGTCTCGACGTGTTCAAACAAGTCTCGACATGTCCATACCAACGTGTACATCTTCGCCTCGATCTTATATGTATGGGTAGGAAGCAGAAGAAAAAAATGTTAGTGGATGAAAATTTTTATAAATAAAGAAAAGAACGAAGAAGGCTCAGTAATAAAATAATACAATACATAAATATAATTAAGGCAATATGAGCCGTCACAGGATCGAAGGTGATCGGATGAAAATTTTATTTATTATACAATATTATTAATTTTTTTCGTTCATCACCTCGTTTTAAGGTTTCAGCAATAAGTTCATCTACAGCATAAACTATTAATTCACAATCTATGACAGAAGTTTTATCATATACCTCGTACAGTATACCAATTGCATCATCTCTCTCGGCACTAGTCATATTACTTTGCAAACAACACACAAATTGCTCGAAGCTTTCATTTACAGCTTCTATATCCTCCGACAGTTTGCGATATACAAGCTCTACACAATGTTCGAGATTGAGTAAAAATAATACAGTTGACATGTTCATGTACACGCAAGTGTCATCTAACGTGAATTTTACAACTTTTTTATTGTACATTCTAACAAGTTCTAAAACTAAATTGTCAATCTGTACCGATGATGATGCGTCTGTTGACTTGAAGAGCTGCTCTATTTCGGCACGTTTCTTATTAAATTCCATCCACGTTGAATGATTTAACGCCATCTTATTTCCACGATTGTCGCCGAGAATGAATTCCACATAGGATGCATCAGGTACCACGCAGATTCCAACATCCAAGTATTTGTACGCAGTAGATGTCAGGGCGAATCTCCTGCTCATGATACGAGGCGTGTAACGAGGTTTATCAGAACTGAAAGAATACATAAAGTAAAATAAATACAAGTAAATCAGGAAAAGTATGAACAAATATACAATAATTTTAGGGTACTTACGCATCATGCTGTTTCTTGCACGAAACAGTTTCATGTCGAGAAACGGATGGCGTATAACTGCTTCGAGGAACATACGGCATGTAACGCCGATTGCTAAAACTGTTTGAAAAATACAATTAAATGTTGAAAAATGTATGCAATATATATGCAATATATAACTTTACGGTACTTACGCGTTACACTGTTTTTTGGACGACATATCCAGACGAACGTAATGATTCATTCTTCTAACACTGTACTGGAAACACCGGAGAAATCGACTCACTTCGACGGCGACGACTAAAACTCTGAGGGCGACTTTACTAGTTGAAGTCACAGGAAAATTTTTAACTTACCTCACCCTTAATCCTACATCTTCCCCCGCTCACTCATAGACTACGTTTCCACCGAGGATCAGAGTCGGGCTAGAGTCGGGTCAGAATCAGGTTGGGGTGAGCGTTTTTGCGGTGGAAACACCAAACCGGGTCAGAATCGGGTTGGAGTTTGGTGTTTCCACCGTAAAAACGCTCACCCCAACCTGATTCTGACCCGACTCTAGCCCGACTCTGACCCTCGGTGGAAACGTAGTCATATAGAATAAGATAGAATGCGATAGAAAATATATTGTTAGTTACATTAAAAAATATAAATAAAACATCCAAGAATAAATTTGTAACGAAGCTCAACTCTTCCCGGTTCTGGATTTCGGACAAGACTCCGAAAGATGTTATTGCTTCGAGATATTTTAACGGAAATTAATCAGACGCGCGGTTCTGATTAGTGGGTGGAAGAGTTAGCGTTCTAATTCCGGTGTTGACGTGCTGTGTGTCGGCAAAATAAATCCTCCGTTCCTCCTATTTGCCGAATATGCTCAGCTCCAGGGCCGTCGGGAGGAAAAGAGGAATAGATCTTACTTTACTAGTGAGGTGGATCGCTTGGAAGGATCGGAAATAAATCGGACAAGTGTCTAATTAGGTTAAAAACGATAGGAACGAGGTTTATTCAAGGATTGATACACGGAATCGAGGTAGTTACAATGGGTCCGCCCTGTGATTAAAATATAAAGGAAAAGAAAAGGATTAGTTGATACAATGGGTACGCCCTGTGATAAAATACAAGAAAAGACAAGAGGAATTAAGGATTTGATACAGTAGTACGCGGTCGGATCGGAAGTGCGGAATACACAATAATGCGGCTAGTCGGATTATAATCGGAGTTACAGGAGATGCCGCTGGATTTATAAAGTGCGAGAACGAAAAAGGATTCGCTATGTTTAATTCGCGTTATAACTTAATCAAATTGAATACGATTCTAATGTATTCTACGGAGTAAAAGAGAAACGCTATACCGCTGTCGCGGTATCATATATCTAATTAAATAGAACGGGAAAGGAACAAAACTTAAGAGTAATATTACGAGATATTATAATATAATATTAATAATAATTCGATACTGGTACGCGCTGGAAATGATCGGAGAGGATGTTTTATGTACGGGATCCTCCGGTCTGTAAGGAAGAAAAGTAACGGGATTACTTCTACGGAGCTTAAAACTAGAACTAATGAGAAATACTTTTCCCACCCAAATATTTCCCCCCAAGCTTTACACCGGTCAGGAGTCAGGAAAAGGATCAGGTCAGGTCAGGAACACGCCCGAGCAGCGCCTCGTTATGCGTGAATTTCAGTAATATTTGTACACCGGGAAGCACCCCGTTAGGTGTACGTTACTGCGGAGATACCCCGTCCCCTCGAAACACGGAGGCGCCCGTTGTCACGGGGGAACGGAGTCAGGAACTGGCCAATCGGGCCTACGCTCCCGTCCACAGAAACTTCCCGGCAACCGACAAAAAAAGACTTTCGGTAGGAGACCGGCATCGTTCCCCGCCGGGTGTTATCGCGGGTGCCCTCCCGGACCCGATTCAGCGGGAGGTCCTCTTGGGGCATCCCGGTGGGGGACCTCGGCAACGAGGCGGCTCCGGTCCCGGGTGACCCTTCCCGGGGATGTAGGGGCCCTGCGCCACCCAGCCCTCGCGACAGTTGGGGCACTGGCGGACATCCTCCCCGTTCCGGCCGCACCGATAGCAAAATTTCCGGCTTCGGGGGCGGGGGCAGCTGTGCGCGAAATGCGCGGCGGAACCGCAGTTCCAACAGTGCTCCAGCCGCCCCCACGGGTCGTCGCTCCCCGCTCCCCGGTCGACGAGACCTGGGGCTTCCCGCGGCAGTTGCGGCGTCGGCTGCCGGTGGGCCTCTCGCTCCTTCTGGCCTTCGGTCGCGGTCCGGGGCGCAGGTGTGGGTCGGTTGGCCACCTCCTCCGACGGCGGTTCGCTTCGGCCCGCGCGTCCCTCCTCCGTCTGGGTCCCCGCCTCGTGGTACCTCGTCGTTCGCCGCGTCTCCGGCCGCTCCATCTGTGTCGCCGCGACCCGGCGGCGGGCCTCCGGGCGATCCGTCTGGGAGCCGCGGCCCCTATGGGGAATGGACGCCGTTTGCGTCCTGTTCTCTCTCGCCTCCGGCCAGTCGCGGATGACTATCCCTCCGCGCATCTCGTTCTGTCTCCACCGGCGGTCCATCTCCTCCACGAGAGCTCCCAGAACCCGGGGTACTCCTGGAGGAGCCACCGGTAGAGGGGGGCCCCATCGTTGGTTGAAGCCGCTGCGCTCCGCCATCCCGACGCCCTGCTCCCGGCACTCTGTTCGTCGCTCCTTGCCCGCGGACGAGCCTCCCGCTCCGGTACTTTCTCCGGCGTTCGGCGTCTAAGGAGCAAACGGTTCGTTGTAGGGTTTGAGATCCTTTACGTGCACCTTGCCCGCGAGAGTCCCCGCCCGATTCACCAGCTCGTAGACAATCGGCGACAAGATCTTCGCGACGGTGTAGGGGCCGTGGTTGGTCGCCAGCTTCGCGAAGACATGCTGCGCCGCGGACGACAATACATGCTGTCTTTTCAAGACGGACGCGCCGATTTCGTACTGCCGATCTCTTCTCCCCTTATTGTATTGTCGGGTCTGGGTCTCCCGTGCGACTTCCAAATTTTCCGTCACCCATGCTCGCAGCGTGCGCATGCGCTCCATGCGTTGGCCCCAATTGCCCGGGTCCGACAGCTCGACCTCGGTGGCAGCCGCTCCCTCGGGGTCGGCTAAGCGTACCGGGTCAGGTTCCCTCCCGAAGTTTAGAAAGGCGGGCGACGTCCTCAGGGACGTATGGTACGCGGAATTATACGCGAAACGAAATTCGGCTAGGTGGAGGTCCCACTCCTGGTGATCCCGCCCCAAAAACGCGGTGATCAGTGTTTTGAGTACGCGATTCACCCGCTCAACGGGATTGGTCTGCGGGTGATATGGGGGTATCGTAGAGTGGCTGATCCCGTACTGTGCTGCGAGGGCCCCGAGCTCCCGATTGATAAATTCGGTGCCGTTGTCCGTCAGTAAGACCCGTGGCGCTCTCCAGCGAAAAATAACGAGTTCTTCGATTGCCTCGCGTATTTTCTTGCCCGTGGCCTTCCGCAGAGGGCATAGTTCGATCCACTTGGTGAAAAGATCCTGCATCACCAAAAGATACGCGTACCCGTTCTTACTAGCGGGTAATGGTCCCATCATATCGGCCGCGACTACGGTCCACGGCGCCTCGATCACCCTCTGCCCCATTAATCCGACCGGTACTGTCTGCTCGACCTTCGTTCTTTGGCACATATCGCACTCTCGGACGTACTCGGCGACGTCGCGAAACATTCGCGGCCAGTGGTAGCGCGCGGCGAGTCGCTGGTAGGTCTTCTCGACGTCGAAGTGACCCGCCTGCGGGGTATCGTGATTCGCGCGTACGAGGTCTCTCCGCGACGCGTTCGGTACCACCAACTTCCATTGGTCGAGATCCTCAACCACTTCCGATATCACGGCACGCGGTCTTCGGGTATAAAGTCGTTCCTCGACCACCCTCCACCCTGGGTATCGGCGCGGATTCTCCTCGACCGCGGCCGCTCGCGCGTCATACCACTCATCGCCCATGATCGCGACCGCGCACCACTCCTTCTCCGTCTCGTATAATCGCGACAGGGCGTCGGGCACGTGATGCAGTGCTCCCTTTCGATGCTCGATGGCATAGTCGTACTCTAGCGCCCAACGCGCTAACCGCCCCGTCGGATTGCGCAGATTATGCAGCCACCGAAGGCTGCTGTGATCGGTGACTACGGTGAACCGGTACCCCTCTAAATACGGGCGGAACTTTCTAATTGCCCAGATAACCGCGAGACATTCCTGTTTCGTCGTCGAATAATTCTGCTCAGCGTCCGACAGCAAACGACTCGCGAAGGCCACCACGCGCTCCATCCCCTCGATACTCTGGGTTAATACGGTCCCCAGGCCGACGGTACTCGCGTCCGTTTGCACGGTAAATGGCACTTCGAAGTCGGGGCACGACAACACGGGAGGGGAAATTAAGCGAGACTTGAGGCTCGCAAAGGCGTCCTCCTTCTCCAACCCCCACTCCCATCGCCGATTTTTCTTGAGTAGTCGCGTCAGGGGCTTCAAGAGCGTCGCGCAGTCCGGTATAAATCACCGATACCACGACGCCATTCCGATAAACCGCCGCAATTGCTTGACATTTCGCGGGGCCGGATACGATGGCGACCGTCTTTTCCGCGGGTCAACCCGCAGGCCGTCGTGTTGTACGAGAAATCCGAGATATTTTACCTGCGACCGACAAAATTTACTCTTGTTTGGGTTGATTGTTAGCCCGGCCTCGCGGATGCGGTCAAATACTTTACGTAACCAGGTCAAGTGTTCGTCAAATGTTTTCGTGACGATGACGATGTCGTCAAGATACGCGAACGCGTGAGGTTCCATTTCGGGCCCGATCAACCGGTCGAGCAAACGTTGGAAGGTACCGGGCGCCCCGGTCAACCCGTACGGCATTCGCATGAAATGGGAGAGCTCCTTCCCCGGCACAGTGAACGCGGTCAATTCACGACTATTCCGTTCCAATGGAATTTGAAAATATGCTTGGCTTAAATCAATCGTCGAGATATACCGGGACGACCATAGCTTATCTAGAATCGGCAACGGGTACGCGTCCTTCTTCGACACTCTATTCAGCCGACGGAAATCCAAACAGAACCGATACGTGCCGTTCGGTTTCTTAATCATTACGATCGGGGTCGACCACGCACTTCTAGACGGCTCGATTATTCCGGCCTCTAACATCTTGTCTTCTTTCTTCTTCTTCTTTAACAGCCCTTCACAGTTCACTCCTGAACATAGACCTCCCCTCTATGTTTCCATATGGTCCTATCTTGTGCCAACTAAATCCACCTACTACCCGCCTCCTCCTTTATATCGTCAAGCTATCTCCTCTGCGGTCTTCCTCCATGTTAATGCACTAACACTATCGATGCGCGACTCACGGACAGGTTTCCGTTCAACCGTAATGTATGATTGGCCTGTTTTGAACCTTTTTATCTAAAAAAACTACTGCTCGGAACGAAAAATGGCAAATAACTTTTTAATTTATTTTTTCGACGACTTTCTTGCTATGCTATTTTGATTCGCGAATTT
>NW_011966988.1:0-15345 GCF_000949405.1 Vollenhovia emeryi | reverse complement strand
CAGGACACCTTGTATATTGAGAAATAGGTAATTACTTCTAAATTATAATTTTAAAATACTATAACATGTAAATAGATTACATATTTGTTTAAGATCGCGTAATTAAATCTTAAAAAATTGTCAATTAAGTAAATCAATTGAGTATCGTATCAACATTAGAAAAATTCGCATAAATTCGTTATTATATCGCTAATTAATATTAAATTAATTTATTTAAAATTTATCCGAATATTACTTGGGTTTCTAAATTATCGAGTATTGTCCGTGTGCCACGTCTCGCGTCTACCACGTACATTCACCACTTGAACAATATTTAATATAAAAAAGAAACATTTTGCATAAATAGTGAAGCAGTTCTCATTGAATCATGTGTGTTGAATCGATGTGTCAAATTCGCAGGGTTTGGAAAGTTACTTTCTAAAAATAACTAGTTACCGTTACTCGTTACTGAGTTAAAAAAGTAACTACTTACCGTTACTAGTTACTGATTCTCAAAAGTAACTCGTTACCGTTATCGTTACTTAAAAAGTAACGATTCGTTACTTTCTCCGTTACTTTTATAATACTAAATCGAAATCAGACTAAATAGAAAATTTACTTATATATGTTTTGTTAAAATATTAATAAGAGAAATAAAGTATTTTATATTGTAGTAAGAGTCTAGAAGCGAAGTAAGAGTCTAGAAGCGAAGTCTCGATGCCTCGATCACGGGGTATACGAGTCGCGGCGTGTCCCCTAGGCGATCAACAAGACAAGAGACAGCGGATGAACAACAAAATCGGGACGCGTCGCCAGTCAGTTACCAACACGCTTAAGAGATAGGCGGAATAAAGAGACTTGATTTCAATCTTTACGTTTCGTTATCATTTACGTTTTACCACAATATCAGAAGTGGGATTGAGGGCTTACGTACCAAAGAAAGACACACTGGTCGATACGGAAGATGGAAGCCGACAAGATTACTCTGGCGCAGTTGAAAGAGGTTTTAAAACAATTAGGCCTCTCATCGAAAGGCAACAAGATAGAATTATTAGGAAGGTTTTATGAGCATGACCCTGCCGGTACATGGAAGCAGAGAGTAGGAGGAATCTCGGCGAATAAGACGGCGACGGGAGAAGAGGCAACGATACAGCCAGGAATGGAGGAAGGTGACGATCTGGCCGAAATGGAAGACAACACGCGACGACAACAGATCCCACGGACCCCGTTGGAACAAGACGCGTACTTAGAAGACCCATTACGAGATAGAGAGCTCGAAATCTTGAGAAGAGAGAGAGACATTATGCAACGAGAGCTCGAAATCCTGCGCCGCGAGAGAGAGACGGAAGAGAATGTGCGACTTACGACTTCGCTCAGGACAACGGCTAGTCAAGGCTCGACGGCGAGAATCCAGCCTAAGGCCCTGAGTGAATTATTAAGCGAGTTTTCGGGTACAGAGGATACGTTCGCTATTTGGAAGAAACAGTTCGAGCTCATTCAGGCAACGTATCAGTTAGATGACGGGATGGCACGAATCCTTATTGGCATGAGGCTAAAACAGAAGGCGCTTCAGTGGTTCCACTCAAGGTCGGAGCATTTAGAGATGTCGGTTGAGGAGCTGATCGGAAGTATGCAGACAATGTTCGATCATCGCCCAACGAAGATGGATTTACGAAAACAATTTGAAGGAAGGACGTGGCGTAACGACGAGACCTTCAGCAACTACTTTTACGACAAGACGATCCTCGCGAGTAAAGTGCCCATCGACGAGGAAGAGATAACGGACTACATAATAGACGGGATTTCAGACGAGGTGACGCGAAATCAGGCGCGGATACAAAGATTTAAGAAGAAGGAAGATCTGTTGCAAGCGTTTAAGAAAGTTATGCTACGGGCGCCAAATAAAAATCAGGCACGAATCGGCGATAATATCACTGGAAGTAAAACGGAGATCAAGTACAAGCCAAAACTACAGACGCCCCAGCAAACGACGGGACAAGGCAGTGTGCAGGCTAAGTGTTTCAACTGCAGCCGAACGGGGCACATGGCGAAGAATTGCGATAGGCCGAAGAGAGAACGAGGTTCGTGTTACGAATGCGGGGCGATCGATCATCGACTACGGGACTGTCCACAACGGAAAAAGATGACAACCGAATCGAAGGGGTCGCAGCAGCAGCAGCAAACAGGAACGGCGTCGCAGATCTCCAACATCGAGAAACAGAAGCGAGACGATAACGAATTTGTTAAAATTATCGATTTACAGATAAGTAAAGACGGGGTAGAGTACAATTTTAAGTGCGAGTCACACAATTTGATACCGCGAGTCCCATTAGCTTGATAAAGTCAAAAGTTGTTCCGTCAAAGTTAATTGCGACATTTCCGGATAATCATTATGAGGGAATTAACGGATCGGTATTAGAAATATTGGGACAGGTCGAGGTAAAAGTCTCGGGAGAGGACTTAGACGCGAACGGCGTATTACTTCGAGTCGTACCCGATCACGCGATGAAATGCGAAACGATATTAGGTAGGGACGCGATTAAGTTGTTAGGCCTTACGTTGGTTAAGCAAAAAGAAAAAGGCGAAGAGATAGTGTCAGAAATATTAAATATCGAGCTGAACGAAGCGGAAAATGACGGGAACAAGCTAGATATAAATGCCGAAACATCGAAGGAATTGCGAGATAAATTTATGCAGATATTTCACGCGACTTATCTACATTCGGAGAAACCGATAGAGCCAAAGCTTAGAGCAGAGATCAAATTGTACGTTAAAGACAAACAGCCTTTCCATTTTGCGCCGGGAAGATTGTCGTACGAAGAAAAGACTCGATTACGTGAAATCATAGACGATTTGTTAGCTCGGAAAATCATACGCCCCGGAAATTCTGAGTATGCTTCGAGAATAGTGTTAGTTAAAAAGAAGAACGGGAAAACGCGATTATGTGTCGATTATCGAACACTGAATAAGGTTACTGCCAAGGATAATTACCCGCTTCCAGTAATTGAAGATCAAATAAATGCGTTACAAGGAAAGCGATTCTTTTCATCGCTCGATTTAAAGGACGCGTTTCACCACGTGAACGTAGCGGAAGATAGCATTAAATTTACGGCATTCGTAACTCCTTTCGGGCAATACGAATATCTCAAGATGCCTTTTGGATTGAAAAACGCGCCCGCGCGGTTTCAGCGATACGTAAACGAAGTTTTAAGTGACTTGATAAAGATTGGAAATGTCGTAATATATATGGACGACTTTTTAGTAGCCACGGATACACTAGAGAAGCATCTTGAGGTACTCGAGCAAGTATTTCAACTCTTAACACAAAATCATCTTGAGTTGCTTTTAGATAAATGCCGGTTTCTTTACGAGAAAATAGAATTCTTAGGTTACGTCATATCGAAAAAAGGAGTGCAACCAAGCGATCACGGAATCAATGCGGTAAAGAATTTCCCAACTCCCAAAAATGTACATGATGTGCAGAGCTTTCTCGGTTTGAGTTCATACTTTAGAAAATTCATCGAAAACTTTGCGTCGATTTCTGGTCCGTTGTATGCGTTATTGAGAAAGGGAGCGATATTCGAGTTTAAGCAACAACATATGGATGCGTTCGAGACGCTCAAGAGAAAATTAGTAGAGACACCGATTTTAGCGATCTATAGTCCGGACGATCTTACCGAATTACACTGCGACGCGAGTTCGCGAGGATTTGGAGCGGTGCTCCTGCAACGAAAAGCAGACAATCGTTTTCATCCGATTTTTTACTTCTCAAAGAGAACAACGGAGGTAGAAGCGCGTTATCATAGCTACGAGCTCGAAACTCTAGCGATCATTTACGCACTGAGGCGGTTTCGAATATATTTGCAGGGCATACCGTTTAAAATAGTCACCGATTGCAATGCGTTGATTTTGACGCTAAACAAAAAGAATATAAATCCACGAATCGCGAGATGGGCCCTTGAATTGCAAAATTTTGATTACAGTACCGAGCACAGGCCAGGCAAAAGAATGTCACATGTCGACGCGCTTAGTCGAGCAAATAGCGTTTTAGTTATCGAAGATAATACTTTCGAATTTAACTTGTCGGTGTGTCAGTCACAGGACACAAAGATTAAGGAATTAAGATCGCGGCTTGAAAAGGAACAGGATAGTTTTTATGAAATGCGAAACGGATTAGTATACCGAAAGCGAAATGAGAAGCTTCTGTTTTATGTGCCTCACGCGATGGAACAGGAATTATTACACAAATATCATAATGAATTCGGACATTTTGGGATCGAGAAAACTTACGCGATATTACAGGAAAGCTATTGGTTCCCCGAAATGAAGACCAAAGTCCGCGCGCACATACAAAACTGTATTAAATGTATTTCCTATTCAAAGCCGTCAGGCAAAAAAGAAGGATTAATCCATTGTATTCCGAAGGGAAGCGTGCCATTTGACGTAGTACACATAGATCACTTAGGTCCGATCGATCGAGAGAACACGGCAAAGAAACATGTATTAGTTGTCATAGATGCGTTCACGAAACACGTAAAATTGTACGCGGTAAAATCAACAACGACGCGCGAAACAATCGGGTGTCTTAAGGATTATTTCCGAATATATAGTCGGCCAAAGACTCTAGTTTCCGATAGAGGCACGAGTTTTACTTCAAAGGAATTTGAGGAATTTATGTCGGAAATGAACATTAAGCACATAAAGGTCGCAACAGGATCCCCCCAAGCGAACGGACAGGTAGAGCGTTACAACCGTATATTGACTCCTATATTAGGTAAATTGTATACGGGTAAGGATTGGCACAAATCCTTACACGAAATCGAATTTAGCATAAACAATACTGTTAGTAGAACGACTGGGAAAACCCCTAGTGTATTGTTATATGGCGTTAAGCAGCGGGGACATGTAATAGACCAGTTAAAGGAGTTCATTTCAGATCTAGACGAAGAAGAACCCAGGAACCTAGATAAAACTAGAGAAAGGGCGGCGGAAAAGATTGAGAAAGCGCGATTGTATAACGAACGTGTTACAAACGACAAGCGGAAGATTGCACGCGAATACGAGGAAGGCGATCTTGTAGTAGTAAAGAATTTTGAGTCTACAGGAGGAAAGCTAGTACCGTCGTATCGAGGACCGTACCGCGTCTTGAAGCGACTGCGAAATGATAGGTACATAGTGGCGGACGTTGAAGGATGTCAATTGTCGCAAAGACCGTACAAGGGCACATGGGAAGTGTCCAACATGAAACCTTGGAAAAGGGTCGAGTCAGATGAACAAAATGATCATCGACAGATAGAGCTAGATAGTGACTAGAAAAAAAGGGGCAGAGTAGAAGAGGTAGAAGTATAGATATATAGAAATATAGAAGTATAAATATTTAATATCTTATATTGAAATTGTTCAGTAATTGTTCAGTTCAAATGCGGACATAAAAATTATATACAGCGTTTAGTTTTAAGGTCAGTACCATGTCTATCCGGAAGTTATGTTTAGATTTTAAGTTAAGATTTTAATTGTGCCGATTGGACGGCCGAGGACGGCCTAATGTCAGGCTGGCCGAATTGTAGTAAGAGTCTAGAAGCGAAGTAAGAGTCTAGAAGCGAAGTCTCGATGCCTCGATCACGGGGTATACGAGTCGCGGCGTGTCCCCTAGGCGATCAACAAGACAAGAGACAGCGGATGAACAACAAAATCGGGACGCGTCGCCAGTCAGTTACCAACACGCTTAAGAGATAGGCGGAATAAAGAGACTTGATTTCAATCTTTACGTTTCGTTATCATTTACGTTTTACCACAATATTTTATATCGCAAGACCACAAAAATTCAATTTATTTAAAAGTTTTAATAATTTTAAACTTACTATTATTCCTAAAATATATGATATATCACATATAATAAGAGTCATCTAGATTTAAGATATAGAATTATTTAAATAATCTGAATATAGGAATATAGGATTATCTGAATAATACAAGAATTATATACCCAAATAGCACAAAAACATTCCATTAACATTCTAGGAATATACGCCAAGAACATTCGAAGATTCCAGGAATCTTCTAATAGTCGTTTTATACGTTCGAGGCATATTTATAGAATGTACCAACGGAGCACTTCAAAAGTTCTAGAAACATCTCTAGAGTTCATCTGAATGTGCTACGAATGTACACGAATGTACTGCAAATATTCTAGTAATGTGCTGTAGATATTTCTATGAATGTTCCTGGAATATACAGCAAATATTCCAGTAATGTGCTGTAGATATTTCACCCAAAGAAAAGTATTCTATTTTTTAGTGGTTCCCTCTTGATTTTAGCCGGCACAAATTGGCAACCGGCACTACGCGACACGCGCGCGGGCGCGTGAGCGCCAGCTTCTGAGTATTCACCGACCGCTGCTAGGCCGCGCATGGTGACATTGGTGACGGCCAAAAACTCGGAAACAAAATTCAGTCTCGCGGGCCTCCTTTTATACCCTACGAGACTGAATTTTGCTTCCGAGTTTTTGGCCGCCACCATGCGCGGCCTAGCGGCGGTCGGTGAACTACTCAGAAGCTGGCGCACGTTTTACATAGTACATTTACAACATTCCATAAACATTCGTAGCACATACGCTGCTAATATTCCACGTATATTCAGTAAGAATATCCGTAGAAAATTCCATGTGTACATTCCACGTACATTCTGTAAGAATATATTCATAGAACATTCAGAATATGCCATAGACACTCAGGGAACATTTAATGCGAATATTCCCTGGACATTCTGTGTGAATGTTCATAGAATATGAAGAACATTCTAGAAACATTCACGGCACATCCATGCGAATATTCCTGAGAGAGAACATTCGAATCATATACAAACATTCATGGAACATTCGGTGCTATCTGGGTAGGGTTATCTGGATCACAAAATATAAACGCGTTAAATTTTATCAATATTGCTTATTTATTTTTAATAAAAGCTGATACTCTATTATAGAGTCTCTCGCAGCACACTGACACGGTTGCGCCTGTGTGAGTGAGTACCGAGTGTAACACTTTGATGGTGCTCTGAACCCAAAGTTTGCATCTCTGGACCCGACTATGAATACCGCCCATAGAGATTGGACGACAGAGTTCGCGTGATTGGTCGATTGGTGCACGTGACTTATGTACAAAATGGCAGCGCCAATAAGAAACGCTGCTTACGAAAATTGTCATAGGTTAAAAATATAAAAGGTAACGATAAAAGTAACTGTTAAATTCGTTACCGTTACTGAAAAAATGTAACTACGTTACCGTTACAGTTACAAGAAAAAAAATGTAACGGCGTTACCAGTTCGTTACCAAAAAAAAGTAACTGTAACGGTAACGGCGTTACAAGTAACGCGTTACTTCCAAACCCTGACGATATCCTATGGATGTCGTCATTTTCAATACTCTCGAGACATTGTACGTCTCCAGAGATATTTGTACGTTCCAACTGTTTAATTTCTTTGCAGTATTGTATAAGATGATCTGCATCAACAGTAGAATAATTGCTATTTTTAGTGGTTTGAAATTGTGATAAAGAAATAAGGCGTAATGCCTGCTTAAATTCTTATGGCACGCTGTTTTGCTATTTAATACTATCATAAAAATTCTACCACATTAAATTGATACTAAAAGAAAAGAAATTATAATTATGACTAGAAATATTTATAATTCATCGAATTATTATTAAGCTATCATATGATTAAAAATGCAGAAATAAAATTATGTCTAGACAAAATATTAATTCTGAATTTATTTTATGTTATAACAAAAATTTTTCAGGAATTAAAATTATGTACATAATTTTTATTCCCGAAGTTTTATTAAGTACATAATTTTATTCTGGAATTTTTATTATGTACATAATTTTCATTCCCGAATTTTTATTATGTACATAATTTTAATTCCCGAATTTTTATTATGTACGTAATTTTAATTCGTGAACTCTCGTAGGAATTATAATTCCTCGTATTCGATGCCTACATGTCCCAGGTCGCCGATGACGAGGTTTAAACAGCGCACTCCGTATTCAGGTGTCTAGACGTATTAATACTTTGAATTTGATATCTACGTATCCCAGATCACCGATGACGGGACCCAGACAGTGTAGTTTTTGGTGTCTAGGTGTTCTAATTCTCTGAATTCGATGTCTACATGTCCAGATTAGAATTTAAAGTATTAACACATCTAGGTACTGAAAACTACGGAGCACACTATCTGAACCTCGTCATCGGCAACCTGGGACACGTAGACATCAAGTACGAGGAATTATAATTCCTACAAGAGTTCACGAATTAAAATTATGTACATAATAAAAATTCGAGAACTAAAAATATGTACATAATGGAAATTCTCAATAAATATTGTCTTAACAAAATAAAAATTTCTTTCGATTAAAAATTTATTGTAAAATTTAGGATTAAAATTTTAGTAGCATGTAATTCTAATTTTCAATTTTTATTATGTAATGGCATAATTTTTATTCATCTAAATTCCATTAAGTCATGACATAATTTTAATTCATGAATTTTTATTATGTCATAGAATAATTTTAATTCATTGAATTACTATTATAGTTTACATAATTTATATGCCTGCAATTATTATTAAGTTACGACATAACAAAAATACATTAATATTATCTCATACCATTAAAAAAATGAATTAAAATTATGTCTTGACATATGTATAAGTAATTCCACATAAATTTTATAGCACGCTGTTTTATGGCACGCCGTTTTGCTATTTATTAATATTTCTTAATAAAATTTTGTATTTTGAATTAATTTTATATTAAGACATAATTTTAATTCATTTTTATTATGTCATGACATAATTAAAATGTTTCCGAAAAATTATCTACTTCAGTTTAAATAAATTATTGAATTTTTATTTCAGATTAAGAAATTTTATTAATAAATAGCAAAACGGCGTGCCATAAATTCTCGTGCATCTGATACAGAGTTGATCTGAAATTGAGGACATTGATGTCGTTTCGACATCAAATCGACATCGATCGACAAATCATTTCTCACTGGGATCCTGATCTACTATGGATTTCTCTAATAAAGTTGGTTTTGCACATGGAATGCGGTTAGGACAGTTACACTTAATGTGTAGTAAGTTGTGCACTATGTACACTTTTCGACGCCATTTTGGCTCCAAATCCTTATACAGTGGTCTTATGGATTGCGGTACTTTATATATCTAGTGACTTTAATGCGTACGCACGATACATCACCACATTCCTCCCTACTAATTGTAAGACTGGAACTCGTCAAAACCATAGCGCCTGGGAGGCACGCCGAAATTCGAGCGTGTAGAGTGTCGGCGGGTGTCAGGAATCTGTTGAACCTCCTCATTTGGATTCCCTTCTTCGTCATTCATCAAGGCATCCTCAAAGACATTTGAATTGTCGGTACTTCCCTCAAATGTTTCCGGGTCATCGCGATTTTCTGGTTCTTGATTGATGTCATCTTGGGATTGTTCTATGGTGTTTTGTTCCGGCGCAACTTCCTCGCTTGTGTCGTCGGCGCGGCGGCGTCGAGAAATTGGGGAGCATCTAATCATGCGCCCTTATTGTGGCGCAGCTTCAGCTGATTTGAGTGTGCTTTGATAACTCGGCCTGATTCGGTTTGAATTTGATAGTTGACAGTGCCGCACTTTTTGATCACTGTCGCTGGAACCCATTCCTATGAATCGTTTGAGCGATGGAGTTGATAGTAGACGCCGTCTCTTTCTACAAATTCCTTCCATTTTGCACCGTGGTGACCGTTGAATTGTTGCGCCATTTTGGAGTCGGCCAGTCCCTGGTGCGGGCCGGAAGGGTTCAGCACATCGAGTCTCGTTTTCATTGTGCGGCCGTTAAGGACCTCTGCTGGTGTTTTCATGCCGAGGCCGTACGATGGAGTCGAACGATAGCAGGAGAGGAACTCGAGTAGCTTTTGGTCGATGTTTCCCTTGGACTTCTTCAGTCCGGTCTTGAGCAAGTGGACAAATTTCTCAGCTTGCCCATTCGATTGCGGGTGGTAAGGAGCGGTTCGAATGTGCTCTACCCCCAATGATTTGCAGAACCTCTCAAACTCCATTGAAGCAAACTGAGGGCCATTATTCGATACAATAATGTCGCAATGGCCATGTTGAGCGAAAGCTTGCAGGATCAGCTCGATGGTTCGGGAAGTCGTCGTTACATTGGTTCTAACAACCTCCGGCCACTTGCTGTAAGCATCGACCATGATCAGAAAGTAGTTTCCATTCATGGAACCGGCGTAATCGATGTGGATGCGAGACCACGGCCCGCTTGGGACTGACCATGGCTGCAAGGAACACTTGATTGGTGTCTTTCCGGCTTTTGCACAATCTTCGCAGCTCTTCACGGTTCGTTCTATGTCTTTATCGATCAGAGGCCAGAATACCTTGCTACGTGCAAGTAACTTCATGCGCACGATTCCGGGATGCCCACGATGAAGTTCCTCGAGTATTTTTGAGCGGAACTGAGCCGGAATAACGATCCGGTCCCCGAAGAAGATGCAGCCATCGATGAGAATAAGAGCCTCCCGTTGGTCAAAAAATTTTGAAACTTCCAGGTCCGTGATGAACTTTCGCGATTTGGGCCATCCATTCATGACATAGCCGGTGACCTTACCAAGAACTTTGCAATTTCCCGTGGCCTTTTGGATGTCCCTGAATTTCACTGGTAGCATGCCGGCAGTCTCGACAGCGAAACTCTGCGATTCACGCCGAAGCTCGTTCTCAACGGAGGCGATCACGACATCTTCGATTGTAAATCTCGCGTTCAGCGATACCGTTTTCGTTCAATTGTAAATCTCGCGATCAGCGGTACCATTTTCCATTTTAATTATTAATTTCGCGTTTAGCGATACCGTTTTTAGTTCCCCACGCCTAATGACGTGTGTAAGTTTCGTTTCTGAGATTTCGCGCACTCATTATCTTTTGAGTCGTTACTAATTCCCGCTCGGGAATTCCGCGGCTAGCGAGCCGGTCGTTCTCGTGCAACAGAGCACTCGCGTAATCAACATTTTCTTTGTATTTCTGAACAGCAGCGCACTTATGTACACCCGTTCGTTTCCGTATTCCGAGCGGCCGCGTACACTGCGGGCTACGGCCAAGGACGCTAAATCGCGGTCGTCCGTAGCGTAATCCCGGACATACACTGTGCCAGTGAAATACCTCTGAATAAACTCACACGTTCTTTGTAAACACGACTCTCTTTCTTTCGCAAGCGACAACACCCATCCCGATTCAAGCTACGATTACGGTGCTTCCGCTCTCTCGCTCGCGACCCTGACTGATCAAGCTATTCGGCGAGGGCGAATAGAGGGAAGCATACCGAGGACAACACGTCCACCCCGAAGCGTCGTATAGTGCCAAGCCGGGCATCAGAAGCGACGCGGTTCGTCGGCTCATCCGAGAGTCGACGAGTGATCCGAGACGGGTGACCTCCTATTGGACACGTAACGATTGGACACCGGTCGATTGGACACGCACTATTGGACACATTGGCACCGAAATCATTGGACACCGCATTATTGGACACAAGCATTTTTGGACACCGCATTTTTGTACACCGCATTATTGGACACTGCATTATTGGACACCGCATTATTGGACACCGCATTATTCGACACTGCATTTTTGGACACCGCATTTTTGTACACCGTATTTTTGTACACCGCATTATTGAACACAAGCATTGCAAGATTGGACATTGCATTTTCGGACACCGTATTATTGGACACAAGCATTGCAAGATTGGGCACTGCATTTTCGGACACGGCATTATTGGACACAAACATTGCAATATTGAACACCTTATTATTGGACACCGCATTATTGGACACCGCATTAAGTACACACACGGACGTATATGCATGTCGATCGACACGCTTGAAAAATTTGTCGTATATCGACAAATGTAATACCAGCTTAACTTGTGAACTTATGTTCTTTGCACCTGTCATTTCCTATATGCAGGGTAGTACAGATAAAGTGTCCATCCGCTCGTATATAGGTACAGCGGGTTAAAAGTTTAGGATAAAGTTCCGAATAGGTGAACCCTCTGATTGTTTTGAAACTACACTATTTTTTGTATTTTTGAACGCTGATTACGAATATGACAATGAAAATTTTCGACTAGGTCATTCTCAAAGTAAAAAGTCAAAAAACTTAAAAATTTTTAAATTTTTAGACATTATTTCGATAAATATTGATGTAACAAAAAAATGTTTCAAATATAAGTTGTAGTTCTTTTAAAAATACATTATTTATATTGTATAAATTTTTTACGTGAAACTGATAGTTTCGATGTTACAGACTAAAAACGGCTATGGTTCCGAATACAACATATCTCTGATTGCTCTACAACATATCCGAAGCGCATTGAAATCGGTGAGGGACACTTCCGACCTTGTAAGTGCAAAATCGTAGAGGACTTTTCTCTTTGTCTTATTTCCCTCTATCTTTCCGTGGACGGCGGTCAAAAAGTTGCGGAGTACTCTGTATAACCAAAATATACATTATTGTAGAGTTTTGAAAAGCTCTTAAGATAAGCTATAAGAATATGTAACGAAAAAGGGTGGAATCCGTTTAATAATTTCAAGATGATCGTTACGTGACCTGGAAGCTATTCAAAGTCATTACCTGTGTGAAGTTAGCACCCAATTTTTGGAATTTTAAAATTCTAAAAGTTGTTCCAGGTTGTTCTAGACTTGTTCCAAATTGTTCCAGAAGATCAAATTTATATCATGGAAATTTTCGCGGGAAAAAAACGATTTTTCTACCTGGCACCCTACTTTTCGCAAATCGAACTTTTTTAAGGTTGTTCCAGGTTGTTCTAGTTGTTCTAAACATAGGCGTCCGGGTCCCGCTACCGAATAGGCCCGGGGTATCACCTGCCTGTCGTAAGAGGCGACTAAAAGGTGCAGAGCCAGAGAACCCAAATAAGGGATCTCTGGCGGTGTCCGCGGGCACGGGGACGGTGGTCCCACCACAAATGGTCCCATGCTTGGGACCACTAGTGGGACCCCTACGGGCTGGGGGATGGAGCGCGGGGGCGCTCCATTCCCCCAGTATCGGCCCGTAGGGAAGGGCGGAGTACGGTGTTGCCCTGTACTCCGCCGCGGCCCACATCCATCGTGGGCCGCAAGGTAGGACTCTCCCCGAACACCAGGGAAGAGTAGCGCGGCCGGGTAACGGTAGTATACATCGTATTCCCGGGACCCGGCCATATATGCGCGCGAAGAAGGCAACCGGGGTGGTTTTAGTGGCTAACGTGCACCGCATACCCCCGCCCTCCCCCCGGAGGCGCGGGGGATCCGAAGGGATTTCCACCTCGTAAAAAAAAAAAGTTGTTCTAAACATTGTTCCAAAGTATTAGTTTGATTGGTCAAAAACTTTAAAAATGTCGGGAAAAAATGATTTTGTAAAAAAATCGTTTAAAGTACGAATATCTCAAAGAGTGAGTGAGATATTCGTACTGCCCTCTCTCTCGTTGGATTTGACTAAACATAGCGGACCACTCTGTTGGCCAGACTCTGATTAGAGGTTCTCTATGTACCCAGTGAGAAGGCTGATGTCAAATCGACGTCGATCCGACGTCGATTCATTGAAAACAGATCGACATCGAAATTAACATCGAAAATTAGTCAATTTCGATCAAATTGTTTTAGCATTAATGTAAATCGACATCGATTCAACATCGATTCATTGAAAACACATAGACATCGAGATTAAGAGACTACTATATCATATGAGGTGTGCTGGGGCATTGATCATCGATCCGATGACCGACATCGATTCTGTAAGAAATATAGCAGCCGCGACTCTACGAGAAGTTATGTGTTTTGTACTTTGGTAAAACATTGATTAAAATATTAAAGGGGTTGTCCATTAGTACAAAAGTTTGCTTTTATGAAGTTTGCGAGAACTTTAGTTACAACTTTGTTTTTTCCTGAGATTTATGCGTTATTTACTTCGACAAAACCGTGATAAAATATTTTATTTACTTCGATAAAATATTCATCAATTTTTTTTACATCGATTAAAATATTTTTTCACAACAGAATGGAGATTGTTCTGATATCTTAATTATTAAAATAAACATTGATTTAATTTGATTATACACTGGTCAAAAAAATTAACGCAACAAGAAATTTACATCAAAATTTCGCGAATTTCAAATAAGTGTAACTTCGTGAAACTGGTCGAATTGCAAAGTTTTTTTTTCATTTTATAGGGCAAAGCCTCTGCTTTAAGAAGCTCTTATTGGAATTTGTATTCACTCTTCCCATTTCCCGGAACTTTCTCAAAATCAAGATCATGATTTTTCTCTAAAAAATTGTACACTTTGACGCACTGTGCGGAGTTTAGTAATTTTTCTTCGCCAGTTCTGCTTACGGTATCAAAAAGTGTATACTTTTCTCTTCAATTAAAAAAAAGAAGTTCCTACTATTTTTTTCGCCAAATCACAGCTCATTGAAATAACCCTTGTGTTTCACCCTTGCCGATCAGGCCCGATCAGGCAGCGGGGTCCACAAAGAGAAAGACCGGTCGTTAATAGGAGCGGGAGAGCTGGAGGGCGCCGGGCGGAAGGAACTCACGGCAGCCACACATAAGAGCGACGAGCACAGTTTAAAGGATCACTCCGATGGTCTATTGCACTGTTCTTTATTGCACGTTTACAGGTGCAATCGGCTATCCGAGTCGGATACGCGCGACTGCGAGTTCGAGCACTCGTGCGCGGGAACGCGAGACTTTCGAGAAAAAACGGACGAGAGTTCCGAGAGCAGCGATAAGCAAACCTATTTTCGTCGTTCCGCGTAGACTGCGAGGACTTCGCCGAATCATGCTGCCGCCCGGCCTCGTTGCACCCCCGTCCCCCACGCCCCCGGCCACTAGGCTACTCGGTCCACCCGGGCACGGGGGATGGGGCGGGAAGAACGCGAGCCGGGCGGCATCATGCTCACAATATTTACGGGCAAGTATGATACCCGGGAAGGCGATAGAAAGCGCCGAGAACGATCCACCGAGCAATCGGCAGAAAGCGCCGAGAACGTTCCACCGAGGTCGGAACATACCGCCCGCCTCGTCCTTGCGACGGAAACAGACGGATATGCAATGATGGACCGCCCGCCGTACGAAACTCGCGGGTCGGCCCGAGAACGATCAGGTATCAGTTAGCCCCTTTGGGCCCCGTCGTTGACCGGTAACGGTACAAGCTTCGCGATCGGCCGTCTCAGCACCGAGTTCGCGGTCTTAATGGTGGCCACCCATTTTTTTTTTTTTACGTGTGGAAATCCTTTATGGATACCCGGGCCCCCTGGGGAAGGGGCCG
>NW_011966987.1:81001-94139 GCF_000949405.1 Vollenhovia emeryi | reverse complement strand
TTATACTGTGGTCAGCATGAAAATGCACCTTTAAAGTTAGATTGATCTAACTTCAATGCGGCAACGTAGTTCAGAAGCCCCTAGAATCTAGTTCCTTCTGAAATATCGCGCGCGGCACTCGCCGCGTCCATCAGTGGCGCCTTTACGCGCAGTAAACGTCATCCAGCATTCCTTCTCATCACGTCTTTTTCGAGTGGTTGAAAACGCTATCCATGCGGTCAGTTTTGTGTCGGGAAGGAATTTGATTACACGATCGGTGGGAAGGATATACGCTCGGAGATCAAAACGTCACGCAATGGTTAGTTTTCTTCGACCATACGCTGATCCGTACATCATTATTTTCCCTCGTAGCGGGCAACTGCGTCACGAACTGATAGAGCACGTAGCGACGTAACCTCCACTCTGCCATTTGGATTTTCGTTCTCCGAGGGGCGCGGCGCCGCGATTGAGTTCCCAATTTAGAATTTGTGTTTAGCTCGCGTTTAGTAAAACTATTTCCAACGTATATCGAGCAAATAGGAAAGAAAGATCCGAGTCTTTCGCTTGAACGACTGTTCCGAAGAGCTGTCCACCCGATGTAGTTACGAAAATTTTCCCCGCGAATGCCGATAAAGATAATCGTTTGTTTTAGAAACCCTTGATGTTGCACGGGCACGAGCGTGCCATCACCAAGATAAAGTACAACAGAGAGGGGGACCTGCTGTTTTCCGCCAGTAAGGACAAGCAACCCAACGTTTGGTACTCGCTGAACGGAGAGCGCCTTGGCACCTTTAATGGACACAATGGCTCCGTATGGTGCATCGACGTCAACTGGGATACCACACGATTGTTATCTGGCAGCGGTGACAACACTCTGAGAGTCTGGGACTGTCAAACTGGTCGGTGCATATGATAGAATTGTACGACCACGTCTCACCAATGTGTATGTGTGCCATATATATTCGTATCCTCGCTTAATGTTGTTCAGGCAGGGAAATAGGGCAGCTGCACACAAACAGTTCCGTGAGAACGTGCGGCTTTAGTTATTCGTCGAACCTCGCGGTGTTCTCCACCGATAAGGCATTGGGTCACCAGTGCGAGATGTTTATCATGGACGTGCGAAATGTCGACGCCACGTTGTCCCAGGAGGACGCGATCGCTAGAATCTCGGTCAACGGCCCTAGAATCTCTGCCATATTGTGGGGCGCCCTCGACGAGACCATTATCACTGGTCACGAAGACGGCGAGATTAATCTCTGGGATGTGAGGGCAAGTGTCCCCGATTGTTATCACATTAATTGCGAATGAGCGTGAGTCGGTGGGTAATAGTGTCGTTTTGCAATGTCTACAGACAGGAAAGAAGCAGTCCAGCGTTAAAGGCCACAAGTCGCAGATAAACGATATGCAGTTCAACAAGGACGGCACCATGTTTGTAACTGCATCCAAGGATCATACGGCGAAACTTTTCGACAGCGAGTCTCTGCTGCTATTGAAGACTTACAAGACGGAGAGACCCGTGAACTCTGCTACTATTTCGCCGATTTATGATCATGTACGATTTGTGCCTCGGTTTCCATATATATTTTTACTTTTGCAAAAGACATGATAAAGTACAATTTCGGTACAATTTCTATTGTACTTGCACTACTGGTAATTCTACTATTATGTTTGCTAAGTGGACAATGGTTTTCTACAGGTGGTTCTTGGCGGCGGTCAAGATGCTATGGACGTCACTACGACGTCCGCGCGACAAGGCAAATTCGACTCGCGATTCTTTCATCTAGTGTTTGAAGAGGAATTTGCACGTTTGAAGGGACACTTCGGCCCCATCAATTCTCTCGCCTTCCACCCCAACGGTCGTAGTTATTCTACAGGCGGAGAAGATGGATACATGCGTATTAATAATTTTGACCAGTCTTACTTTGAATTTCATTTCGAATATTAAATTTATCGATCAAGAGACATGTGTGTATGGTAATATATGCATCATTTTGCCGAAATATATTGTGTGTAATTATTTTCTCAAATTAAACAAATTGAACCAGTTACTTTCATACAAGAAAGCAACAGAGTTTATTGTTTTCCAAACGGATTATAATTCACCTTTATATTCCTTTATTTACTCTTAAATCTATTACTCCTGCAATCAAGTCTTTACAAAGGGAACGCGCTAATCTCCTGTCAACTTTGGAGTTGAGCACTCGTAGGAATTCATCCCGGTAATTTTTTGTACCAACTCGTGAAATTATTTGGTAAACGGTATTAAATTTTATTGCATGTTGACGATAGATAATTTAATGACTTGAACATTGTGCGAAATAAATATTCCAACTTTGTAGAAATTTATTCACTACGTCGTCTCTTGAATTGTATAATATATAAATCATTTATTACAAATTTTGAAAAGTTTCTTACGACTTCTCCAAATTTTAAATAATTGATATCAAATATTTGTATCTATTAGTGAAACGATTAAACTGATATATTCACAAATATTGCTTACATTTTTGCATCGTTTCATTATTTTTTTCAGGATTAAAAATTTTTCTTTTCCACCTTTTGTTAGGTTACTATCAATTTTAGGGAATAATATAATATAGCAAATTGGCTTTTGATTAATTTTATTTTTACAAAATTGAAATGTTTTATAAACTAGAGTATATGATAAAAAAACAGTACATTAATGTTCTTAAACACAAGTTAATTATATCTTTTTTATTTATACTTCGTTTAAGAAACAAAGCAGATACGTGAGTCTCAGGCTGCGATCAAGCTGCCGCTATAAATGCTACGGAGCGTCTCTCTTCTTTTATTTTTATTGAAAGAACGGAAAAGACGAATACTTGGAAACATTTGTAGCGGCACTTTGACCGCAGCCATTACATCACATTTCTTGCTCACAACGTTAAACTTCCGTTGATCTCCATTGGATTACGATGAACTTTAAACATATAGTATGCTTAGGTTCAAAGTGTAAGTAGTGCAAGAATTTTAATTCAATGTTGGTACACACTTTATTTTTATAATCATATAATATTGTACAAATTATTACAATAAACTATATATTTCTGTAATTATGTCTGTTTCTTAGTTTTACCAACATGGCTTGCCGTAAGCGTTTGGCAAGATAGCAAGAATTAAATAATACAGCCATACAAGTGCAAAAATGCACTTCCTCCTTGATTACGATTTTTCTCTAAAATTATATCCTACAATAACAGTACAAAAAAATTATCGGGGACAAATTGAAATTACTAAATTAAACCCGTTACTTCTTTTAATGACTATCTACATATTGATGTAATCCTATAATCGTTTCGAAGTGTATACAAGAAGAAAATGAAATGAATAATCTCTTCTTGTGTACTACACTATTGCTATACTATATATTATAACTTTACATATTTATATATATAATATTGTAATGTTTATATTATATATATACATATATAAGTGTAGATGTACGCCGCGTTGTGTGCTAACAGGTTCAATGTTCTGTTTCATATTCACGTTTATCGTTTATCAGAAAAAATGTATACACGATTTGTGTGTGCCATCCTATTTTATTGATATATTTCTTTATATTATATCCTATATTAATGTACATTTTTGTTGTTCTTATAAGAGCGCTAAAATAAAACTGGATATTTTATTTATTTTTTTTTATTACAATATACGCGACTAAAGGGTTTCAAAAACCTATAGCAATATAGATACAATTTACAAGTTTCGATTAAAAAAGAAAAAACAAAAGGATTTTTTGTATTATATCATAAATTATTCCATACACACAGTTTTATGAAATATAATTATAAATAAAATGACGATAAATTTCACTAATTGTTAATTAAAAAACGTACGATGGCGAAATGAAAGTATAGCATATATATTTGAAGAATCTCTCAGATGGTAGCTAGTATACACTTGTCATTTAGTACCTGTATACTAGATTCGTGAGACAGTCGTGGGCACTCTGGTCAATTAGTATAATTTATCGCATCGTATATCGTTTGGAAACTACTTCGCAAACATGATGTTTATCGTCCTATCAAACCGGAGATTGAGGGACAATTTCATTGTCCCAAAGTCATATTTAGTCATCATAATAACAAAATAGAATAAATTCGAATATATTTATCTTAGAAAAAGAATTTACATTATAGAGAATTCGCTATGCAAGAGAGTAATCCGTACTGCGCGTGACGTGTTACGATGTACCGTCGCACCGAAATGTAAATACACTTGATATTTCGCGCGAGAGTCCGTGTTACACATATAGGCGTTTATAGGTCGGGAGTATGCAGCTATAGGATTTAACCAAGGAATTAGACTGAAGGCCACCCTTTTAATGTTTTTACAGTCTATTTTATGTAGGTCCGATAACAACAATAAAAATTCTTAAATAAATATATATCGGTATAATCATTGATGGAATATTATTATGCAGTCAACTAGTTTCCTTGTGTCAAGAGTAAGTGTTTCCTTTTCTTTTCCTTAGCTTTTTTTCCTTCCTTTAGGTGTTTGGAATTAATTCGCGCGTCTTAAAGCATAGTATACATACACATGTACACGTTAACGGCACGTTAACCACTGTACGCTCGCAGTGATCAGTATGAAGTACCACAAAGAGTTATGCGAAATTCGATCAGACAAGACACAATTATCACTCAAGCTCATCATTGCTATTTTCCTCTGCCTTGAATCGCACCGGATCTGGTGGTGGGCTTTGCCGGTTGCGGGATAATCGTGATCTCGTCGTTGATCTTCAACGGCTTCAGAAGCGAGTCGTTCGATCTGGACGACGGGGACGCGGGCGCGTTCTTCTTATCCATTACTCTCTTTGCTACGACACTATGCGCAGAGTATACGTGGTTCTCGAACTGCTTGTACATTCCGAATGTGGCAGTGCAAACTGTACATTTATACGATAGGTGTGCTGGCTTTAATGTCATCCCGTGATCTCGAGCAACATGATTTAATAATTTCCACTGATATACCTAGAAATACAACATGTACAACTCTAAAAAAATGTTCACATGTTTGTTTGTGGTCTCTCTCTCAAAGGCACACTTACCCTGCCACAAGCTGGACAACGACCCGCATCTTTCCCTTTATTTGCTGCCTCTTGCATACTGGATGTGACAAGCCCATGAGATCCTAACAAGTGTCTTTCCAAACCCTACTCAGAGAAAACGAATGTGTTACTGTACAATTTACGAATGCACGAATTTTATTATATATAATAATGATGAAAACATGTGAAATTTATATTTTATAAAGATCGATGTACAAAAATTGTTGAATAAATATACATCAATATATTTTTCAAATATATGAAAAAAAACCAATTATATTTTATCTTTAAAAATATTTTCATTTATTATGGTTATATAAGAATTTACCTGATCTGTGAAGAATCGGAATTGGCATTTCTGGCAGTTTAATGGAGGTCTGTTATAAATCATCTTTGGATGTATTTTTACTTTGTGGATCCATTGCATATGATTTCGTAATTGTTCTAGATCCTAAAATAGGTGCGACAGATTGTAATGCAAAATATTTCGTGAAGATTTACTTGTTATTACATATGACACCTGAATATCATTCATTATCTATCATATATGTATAATTTTATTAGTATGTAGTGTAATCCCTAGTAGTACAGTGCATTAAACAAACATTGGTTAAACATCGGCCCAATATTTGGTCGTGTTGGGCCCATCGTTTAGCCAATGCACTGTGCTACTAGGGATATAATCAAAGCTACATAAACGTATTTTGAATCGATGAAAATAATCAATTATAATCGATAATTATAATCACTTTGATCTCACGTTGGTTTTTACAAATTTGTGCAATTTCACAGGTTGCGGCTATCATGAAAAGTCAAAATAAAGATGTACAAATTTATTGTAAATCTTACACCCACCTTAATATATCCATCACAAATTTCACATATAACAAATGTATTCTTTCCTGCGGACTTTGAAGAAGTTCCTGACCCCGGAATGGAGGTTTGAGATGTTGTACGTGGTAGTGGAGTAATAGATATACTTGGCTGACTTAATAACTTTGCCGTGGGATTTTTGGAACTGGCTGTTGTGTTCTGAAAAGACATAAAGTGTTCGTGTTACTTAGGAAACACAGATTTGTGTCAAGTCAATAATGTTACTTTTATAAATCATATAAACGACAAATATCTGTTTTATTTATATCCACCTGAAAAATCTTACATTAAAGTTGTACATATTTGTTATAGATTGCTGTCTCTCTCTTTCTCTTTAAACTGCATGTGTATAAGTGTATTCTTTATTTCCGCAAAGTTCAACGACAATTTATCAGCAATGTGCAACATTACTTTTCATTTTTATCTTTTCTACAACCATGTAACAATTACAATTTATTATTTTTGTATCTTCAAGATAAACTTATTTCTATTATTTCTATTAGTTAAAAATTACTTATACTTTAGTTGATGAGACTTTAGCATTTGCCATATATGCAGTGTCGTATTACTATTATATACGTAAACAGAAGAGTAAAACATTATTACATTTTAATCTGTAATATTAATGAGAAACGTATAACTCCTTTGGATACTACGTGTGTACGTGTACTATTAATTGCGCAGAAAATGACCGGTTTGTAAAAAGTAAATACGGGAGGAACACATTATATGCGTAGTGTTAAAATCTGCAAGCGACTACGAGTTCACTCAATCAAAACTTGGAGAATGTTAAAAGCCTTTGTTCGCACCTGCGAGGCACATCATTCATGCGATATCACGAAAATCAGTTATTCTCCCTGGTTACTTTCCAATATTTATTTACCTGTGACGAGGACAACCTAGACAGAGAGTCGATTACGTTGGGTACAAGTGCAATTGGTGTGGGTTGACCGGAACTGCCGCCGCTACTGCTACTCACTCCCGAGACAGCCGACATGACAGTCCCAGAGCCACCCACCACCTGCCACCACCCATACACCTTTTTTTACTTGTTCTTGGAGCTTTAAACGTATTTTAAGTGTGATACTTTGTATGTACGCACGTACGTGGAACATCGAAAAGCTGGAGAACACGTGCGGTCTCCTATTGTATTGTCAAGCGACGTGTATACAGGGTGTCCCAAAACTCACAATCGATCTTCGAGGGGGTGAAAGAGGGTCAAATTCTGAGACGAAAGTTTCTGCGTCACTTATCTATCCAGTCATTATTCACAGAGATATTTAACAATTAAGTCGACCAATCCCGCGCGCGCTGCAGTGTCGGAGGCCCTACACTTTTTCTATTTCACTTGTTTTCTTTATCAATTGATCGAATATGAAGTGATGTATCGTCTAACTCAAATTGCGCGATTTATTTGTTAAATAATTCGGTGAGAGAAAAGTAACCCAGGGAACTTTTGTCTCAAAAATTTTTACCCTCTCTCTCTCTCTCTCATCCTCTCAAAGGTTATGAACCTTGAGACACCCTGTATAGATATAACGCACGAGACGTTCCTGGTGGAAATATTTTACTGAAAATGTAATGAAATCTTGCTGAAGTGCATTTGAAAGTCTCTTTCGATCGACCTCATCTCATTAGTATATCGTTAATATCTTGGTAAAAATTCATTTTAGTTAAATTCAAAAATTTAATGTCTAAAAATATTTTATTTTTTTATCACTTTTCAACGGTATACTTTAACTTTTCTTATATTTCAAAGTACTACATTGCATCTCATGAGAAAAATTACAATGTATCTTGATACATTCAGCAATTTTTCAATAAAATATTTCAAGATGATTCGGTTATTTCCGATGTAATTTGTGTTTGAGTTCACACAGTTACCCTGTACATTCTATCCTCGATATAACAGGTTTCATAATTTTGCGTGTGTCTACCATGAGGTCACACACTGTATAAATACAACTACTGGCGTATTCCACGTCAGTGAATCACAAGTCTAATAATATTAGCGTTTCTATACAGTGACAGATAGAATTTTCGTAATTAACTCGACAGCTCTCGTCAATATAAATGTTTCCATTATGCATTAGATACCAAGGAAAATTTGACGATCACAATCGAGAGCTTTTCCACCCTTCTTGTGTCCTTACCCACCTTATGTAGTATTCATAAACATACATTATTTTAGCACGTATCCTACGTCGCTTTACCTCTGTACTTTGTTAAAGGTATTGTGTAAATACTAACTTACGATAAAGTAAAGTAACGATATGTGCGTTTATCTAGAAAATTCAAGATAATAGAGCGTGTATAGATAATATAATAATAGCCGAGCGGTCTAAAATATTCTGGATACACACAGCCAGTAAACTTGTATGCAGTGCGCGAATTGCTTCTCCCCTAATTTTACGAAGGGCGTGACTTGTCATAATTTTCACCGCCCTTATGTGTTAGTAAGCGTATGGAAATAATAATATAATGCTACGGCAGCTAACAAATCATAATACACAATTGTGTGACGGGTCAAGAATTTTTGCCAACAGTACAACAGATCCACGGTTACCTCTCAACGCGGATATACCGAACTAAAAACTTGTTTGCCTCACTCGTCTCTAGTCTCATTCCAACGTGTACGCCTCAGCCGATCTCCACGAAGCACGAGTCTTTAATTTCTAACATCAGTGATTTTTATTGACCGTATCTGACAATTAAAACTCTTATTGCGAAAAATATTACCCCAGCCAGGATTATTAATTACTTCTGGCGACTTTTAAGAATATTCTTACTATTTAATTTCCAAGTCCGTCTCACTGGCCGGTCACAGTTTACTTAACATTCTTAAGCCTTGTGTCCACGATCCAAGAATTGTGTAGCCAATCAACTTGCAGCTTTTCCGTAAAAGATAGCTGAATCGTGGACGCAAGGCTTTGCGTTGCCTGCTAAACTCGATTGTTAGTGTTTCGCGTACGCACAACGAGTACGAGTCTACGATGCGGTAAAATGCTGTTATTACCTGGAATATTTGGTTACTACCGAACTGGTATGACGTGGGTACCAATAAACCAGAGGATGTAGGACGATACATCATTCCTGCAACATTATCTGAAATACAGCTTGCATTAATATATCGCGAAACGAAAAGGTCGATTAAGCGTGCAACGCGTGGAGAGATCCGAGAAGATACTTTTTCTCACTCCGGATCCTCCGTAAAGATGTTTTACCTTGCCGCATCGTGGTAGCACCTGGCCGCAATGTTTTCAGATCGGAATACCTCGGCTGCATCGGCGGTCGTCCTCGTCCGCGGCCGGTGATCGGCGCGGGGAGCAACTTCGGTAGAAGCGGCTGCGGGCCCTTGGCGCTCATCGCCATTGCCGCGAGCGCGCTCGGGTTGGTCGGGCCGACGGGCCGCGCGCGATTCAATCGCGGTATCTTGGCCGGCGGCTCCCAATCTACCGCGGGCTCCAGGTTCCGCTCCGGTCTGAACTTCTTGGTGCAGGCGAGAATGTGCCGCGTCAGCTTGCCCTTCTGATTGTCCTCGAACGGGCAGTTGGGGCACTGGTGGAAGGCGGGGCCGCGCTCCAGTCTGCCGCGAGTATTGTGCTCCGCCTCCATGTGATAGAGGATGTCGTGCGGGCTGCGCACCTCCATCGGGCAGAAGTTGCACTTGTAAACGTAGTTGCGCATATGCGGCGTCTCCAGGTGGTGCTGCATGACTAACGTCGATTCCGTCTTAAAGCTACAGAACTCGCACTTCTTCATCTCTAAGTGGAATGGCTCGTTATTCTCTTTACTAAACTCTAGATTCTTGATAAGCGAATTTATAGCTAATTGAGTCTCGGCCGACGTGCTACCCTTGCCCTGTTTACGCTTTTGAGTCCGTAAGAGGTCGGTTTGCACATACTCCTGAACGAGGTTCATTCCGATTTGCATGAAGAACTTGCCCAGCGGCAGGTCGAAGTACGTGGGTATTTTGTTTCTGTCGTCCTGCCTCAGCTCGTGTTTGTCACTGATGCCACTGAAACCGTGCTCGATCAGGTCTATCGAGCCGTCGCCACCGCCCCGGTCGTCCCCCTCTCGCTTGGCCCTGCCCTCGACGTCGCTCTCCTCGGACTTGTCGCTGGCCCTTTTAACGATATCCAAAGAGTCCTCCTTGTACTCCTCGGCGTCCTTGCTCTCGTCGACGAGTCTCTTGAGTTTCTCCTCCTTCTCCCACTCCTCTATGCACCTCTCCAACTTGGTGACGTACTCCTTTAGCGGCTTCAGGGGCGGCTTCTCGTATACGTAAGGTACTATAAAGGATGGCGCTTCGACCACGAACATGTCGTCGGTCAGGGTCGGCAGAATCGGCGGCACCACCGTCGGCGTGACTGTGGTCATGCTACTGGTCTTCGGGCTGAGCTGCGCCGCCTTCGAGGTCATGGGCACCGGCGTGATGGTCGTCCTCATGTTCGGATACATCGTCTGCGTCGTTATACCGCCCATCGGGACGACCGAGAACGAGCTGGAGTTGGGCACCGAGTGGTGGGGCTTGCTGTTGCTCACGGGAACCCCGCCGCGACCCGAGAGGATCGAGTTCGTGTCTATTATGACTAACGTGGGTTCCTTCTTCCCGCCCTTGATAGACTTGCTGCCGGCGGCGATCTCCACCAGCCGCTTGGTGTCGTTGACGACGATGGTGGTCTTGCTGTTCCTCACCGGCGACTTGAGCTTCGAGTTCTCCTTGTCCTTGCTATCGATCACGGCCAGCGGATCCTCCGGCTTGATCTCCTCTATGTCAGATCCATCGTCGTCCACCTCCTCCTCCAGCTCCTTCTCTATGTAACTCGTGCGCTTGATGTTGCGCGAGCTTCTTCTCGGCGTGATGTTACTTAGATCTATCTGTTTTCGCTGCTTCCGCTGCTTGGCATCCTTCACCGCGTGCTCCAACAACGCGTCGTGATCGTTGCTCTTGGCGCCGTCGGTAATCTCCTCGATGTCGGGGCTGTCGCAGCTCCCGTTCTCCTCGCAGAGCTTCACGTCGTCCGACTTCTCTATGCTGTTGTCGGCGATCTCACTACTGTCACAACTACAGTTTGACGACACGTCGGCGTTGCTGTCCCGCTTGGCAACGGCCTTCTTCGAGATGAACACATCGTCGCTGTCCAACTGTATCTCCGTGATACTCTCGTCGAGACACTCTACGTCAGAGTTATTACTTTGCTCGTCCACCTCCATGGCCTCACAGGACGTGTTTTTACACTCGGCTATTTCGGTTTTAGACACTTCACTAGAATCGTTCGTCTCACTTACACCGTCGGGTGAGTCGGATACCTTAAAGTCATTTTTCAGGTCGAACGCTTCACCCTCCTTGCTAGGATTACCTATTGCCTCGTTATGCTCACTGTCCTCTTTACTCTCTCGCATCTCGACCGATCTCTCACGTTCATCCTCGTCATCCTCCTCGTCCCTATCGTCCTCTTCCTCTTCCTCCTCATCCTCATCCTCCTCACCCTCATCCTCCTCCTCCTCCTCCTCCTCCTCCTCCTCATTAGCCTCCTCTTCTTCGACAATATCTTTCAATGCTACCTTACTCGCGCTATCACTGGTATCCATGTACTCTTCGTTGTCGGCACTGTAGTTTCCATTCACGCCGTTCGGAATAATCACATCTGCAAGCAATTGTAAAGCGTTTAATACACGTGCGATCGTTACTGAATTATTTTACTGCTTATTGAATGACTACTCTAATTGTTTCGAAGCACCGATGACAACGAGCGCGCGTAAGATCTTTTCGGCCAACAAGAATTCTTCAAGACTAATTTTAGTGACACTTTTATCGACAAGAGTGGACTCAGAGTATCGACCTATGTCTCTAAAGTAGTTACTTTTCACGTTACATCTTTGTTAATTTGTATATAATTTACTTATTACGCAGATGTACAAAAGGCCGAAAGGATCTGTAGAGTAACAAGTACCAAAGATGTTATCGTATTCGCAACAAATGCATTCTAGATACAAAGGCCCATATTCTGAATTCTCTTGTATCGAAAAAGCGCCTTTGAAAGTGGCTTGTAGCCAATCAAAAGGCTTACTAGTCACTTTTAGAGGCGCTTATTAATAAAAGAGAGTTCAGAATACTCGACGGTTATAAATCGAGTAAAAAAAAAACTCATATGGAAAGAGGCAGGGGCACGATTTCTGCGTGACACTTTTTTAAAACAAAATCTTTAGCTGAGATAGGTCCAGTTTCACAAACGTCGGTTAACTGTTAACCAGAGTTCAGTCGACTTCCTATCTTTTTCTATCTTGTTATCCAAGAAGAGACAGAGCATCAATTAACCATGGGTTAGCGGTTAAACGACGTTTGTGAAACTGGCCCATAATGTCACATCTAACCACTGCCGAATTACGATCAGTAATATATTAGATAACAACGCTGCGAGGTTTTTTTCCGCGAGACACGTAGCTGCCCCGCAAAGTCTAATCAACAACGTGCTCTTTGCGTCTGGAAACGGTTCTATTTCACAGCCAACAAATACGTTTAAAGAATACGTGCAAGTTGATCAATTGTACAATTGTACGTTGTCTATAAATTTTTTAAACGTTCCGATTTGCTTAAAATAGAACGTTTCCAGATGCAAAGAGCACATTGTAGACCGGGCTTAAATAGCGACAGAAACTCGCACACGTTGTACTGCGTGCGGAAACTGAGATGAAATCGTCTAACGTCCATTTCTATCAGTGCGGATTAGCTCCAGTCTCGGTTTAACTTTCTTTTTATCTTCTTCCAGCTCTAAGACCCGGTTTCACCACCGAACGTCCCTTAACTTTTATCCTAGTTTAATTCACAGTTGACTCTTTCTAAAATTGGAAAGAGACAAAGAACGAATTAAGCCGAGCTTAAAGTCAAACAACGTTGGTGAAATCGGGCCTAGGGCTTTACTTTACTCGCCATCTTTTTCCAACTCTTAAGCCTATCACACAATGCGAGGCAACAGGCAACAGGAATAGGGAATAGAATTTTTGACGCGTTGGATTGGTTGAAGGAAAATTTCCGACGAATCCAACGCGTCAAAAATTCTATTCCCTGTTCCTGTTGCCTGGCATTGTGTGATAGGCTTTAGGCCCGGTTTCACCAACGTCGCTTAACTTTAGCTTCAATTTAATTCACGTTCGTCGCTTTCTAGAGCAACAGTTGAAAAGAGACAAAGAGCGAACGAGGCAAAACTT
>NW_011966987.1:68484-79605 GCF_000949405.1 Vollenhovia emeryi | reverse complement strand
TAAAGTTGGTGAAACCGGGTCTAAGGCTTCTACTTTACTCGCCATCGTTTTCCAACCCTTAGGCCCGGTTTCACCAACGTCGCTTAACGCTAATCTAGTTTAATTAACGTTTGTCTCTTTCTGGAGCACAGTTGAAAAGAGACAAAGAACGAATTAAGCCAAGTCAAACAAGGTTGATGAAACCAGGCCTGAGAGTTGGAAAATGATGGCAAGTAAATTAAACCGAGACTGAAGTTAGGGCCTGAGCAGAATGGCTGTCTTGTATTTTTAAGTCACAAGACAGTTATCATGTGTTACTTTAAGGCAAAGATTTAAAACATAAAACATTCGCCGTTCTGTTCAGGCCCTTCAACTACATCGGCAAAAGTGAGCACGAGCAAAACTCAGACCAGTACGGGGATCCTGTGACTTGCCATCGACGCTCTTTAGCATCGTATCGTCAACTAGCGACAGCCAATAGCGAAGACAATCTTGGAAAAAGACGCAGCTCCTCGTGGGTTTTCACTGGTCAATCGCAAAGCCTCGACAGCAAGTTACAGAATCTCCGCACAGAGCTCGACAACAGGCGTCGAGTCGGGCGAAGCGACATTGCGGCAAGGAAGAGCGCTGCGTTCCGCAGGTACAAGGGAATCCGCGGGTCCAGAATGTCCAGACTGCGAACCAGACGCGTGCGACTCGGTGGAGGACGATGGGACGGGGGCAGGTCGTGCCGCTCACCTTTCAAGTGCCTGTCGGGGCTGCCCCGGGATGGGTCCTTGGCGGCAGGCTCCTCCAGCGTGCCCTCCATGAGTCCACCGTGGTCCGCCGCGCGGTCGATCTAAACAGTCAACGACACACCAACTGAGCCAAGGGAGCCGACGGAGTGGTCAACGACACGGGGAGGCCGCACCACGTTCTCCTCGCGGCTCGCCGCGCGGGGAGGCTGGCGAGGGCGCGGGCGCGGGGAGAGGGGGATTTTTAGCGGGGCCAAATTTTTCAAAATGGCGCTGCGAATTCCGCACTTGCGTTCGCTCGCGCTCCCATAACCAACAAACTCCCGTCGGAGGGTGTCCGGGTGTCGCGAGCGCGCTACACCCGGGGCGTTTCGGCCAACGGACGCGCGAGCGCCAGCGCGACGGCGATGGCGTCGCTCGGGTCCCCGTTCAGGCGCGCACACACACGCACACGCACTCACTCTCTCTTTCTCTCTCTCTCTCTCTCTCTCGACGAACAGACGCACGGACGGACGGTCGAACAAATGAACGGACGGACGGACGGATGGACGGATGGACGGACGTCCGAGACTCCTGGCGCGCGCGCGCTCGCTCGCTCTCTCTCTCTCTCTCTCTCTCTCTCGCGCGCGCTCGCCGTCTCTGTCCGTCTCGAGAGAGAGGCTCCCGCGAGAACAGTTAGCGTCGTTCCCAGTCAGTCACCTGCGCTCACTAACCACCGCCAGCCAGCGTTCGCGAGCGCCAGTCGGTTACTCCGTCGACCAGCCAGCCAGCCAGCCAGTCAGTCCTCGGTCCCGATCCTCCCGCCCGCCCGCCCTCGCGCACAGCTACCAACCTCCTCTACATCTACACGCAGGGACCGTACGCGCGCACGCGCGCGCGCAAAGTTTCCCGACGAGGCACCGCACGTTAGGATACGACGGCGGCGGCGGCGGCGACGGCGGCGGCGACGGGGATTTACACGTCCGGCGTCGGTCTCTCGCGGATCACCGACCGCCGCTCGCGGGGCACGTCGTCGTCCACGAGCGTGACGTTCGCGTCACGAACCTCTCGCGACGTACCCCGGCGTCGCGAGGGGAGGGGGCGGGGGGAAGAGAGAGAGAGAGAGGATAGGAACTAGTCGCCCCTCGCCGGGGAGGGGAGTGACTGACGGGAAGACGGGGAGAGGGTGGGGGAGGGAAAGAGGGAGGAGGTCCCAGCCGCGCCGCGACCGGGACGGCGTCGACGTAGAGGTTATAACGCGCTGCGCTAACCCCCGCGCGAGGACGAGAGAGAGAGAGGACAGACGGACAGATCGTCGGCTGACAGATGATCGGCGGTGCCCTCCGGCGCGCGAGAGCCAGCGCGGCGAACGGTACTCGCGCGAAAAGAGAGAGAGAGAGAGAGAGAGAGACGAGGTTGCCGCCTCGCTCCCGGGGCATCGCTCCCGCGCTTACCGACGCGCACGTTCTCGCCAGCCCGACGTAGTCTCGGGGCGTCCCCGGCGCCGCGCCGATCCCAAAACGTCACGTCGCGCGCGCGCTCTTCTCTCCTCTCTCTGTTCGCCGCCGCGCCGATTCCTGGCGTCGCGAGAGATCGAGAGCCCGCGGGGCGAGACGAGACCGCGAGAGAGAGAGAGAGAGGAGAGACGAGGCGACTCCTAGCGAAGTTTACCGTGTCCAGAGAGGCGCCTTCGTTCCCGATCCCCGCGAGATCCGGGCAGGATCGCGCACGTCCTCGTTTTACTCTCGGCGAGACAGACGGGGCGGACGGGGTATATTCCTTCCGCGTGCGCCGACTCGCAGGCTCGCGCCAACTCGAGACGATCCACTCCCGAGACGCGATGCGCTCGACTCGACGCGCCGCCGAGGACGCGACGACGCGCGCTCGAGAGCGCAGGAGCGCAAACGGACGAACGGGCAGACGATCAGGGGCGAGGAGGGGGGGGGGGAGAGCGCGCGCGCGAGAGAGAGAGAGAGAGAGACCAGGAGACACGCACCGGTCGGAACGTGAAGCTCGTCCACGCAGCTGTGCGTCAACTCGGTCGAACGTCGAGCGACGCGGTCGAGGCGATCAAGTCTCATTCATGCCGCGCGTAATCCTCGCGCTTTTTTATCTCTCTCTCTCGCTCATCGCCCGCCGCTCTGAGTCGTGCGTAAGGGTTACTGGTCTGATGCACCTGGGAAAAAGCTAGCGATATATCGTCGAAATGCTCGGAACGGATTCCGATCGCAATTACTCCGGTTTCCCCTAGAAGAAGCACAGTGGAGATCTAGGAAATAATTGGGACAATCCCGAGCGTTTCTATGACACAGGTAGCGTACGCCACACACGGCTACGTCGTCCCCCGGGTGTACGAGAGTGCAGAAGGTGTAGGTGACGCGAGCGGACCTGCCGCTCCCCCCCCCCCCGCCGGCGCGGAGGAGTTGAGGTTAATTCCTCGGGATCCTCGGGCCACCCTCGGGACGCGCTACCTTTATTCGTTCCCGTCCTCCCCCCGTCCCTAGC
This sequence comes from Vollenhovia emeryi, assembly GCF_000949405.1. Taxonomy (NCBI): domain Eukaryota; kingdom Metazoa; phylum Arthropoda; class Insecta; order Hymenoptera; family Formicidae; genus Vollenhovia; species Vollenhovia emeryi. Next base: position 76,408 of record NW_011966987.1, on the reverse strand, counting down.
TGGCGACGAAGCTGGTCGGCGGACGCGCACGGCGTGTGTATACGCACCTAGGGGGACGAAGAGAAGACGGTGATGAAGGGACGAGCGGCGGCGACGGCGGCCACGGCGAGGGCGACGGCGAGGGTTGCCTATGCGAGCGTCGGGCGACGCGGCATCGTCGCGGGGCCTCGTCGGTGACGGCGGCGACGACGTCGCCGATGACTGCCGCGCGCAAGCGGTATTGTCCGGCGGCCGCCGATGTTCCTCAGGATCGCTCGACCGCTCGACGGGGGCACGGGGTTACACGCGGTTTATTCACAAAACCTGTAAATAGGGAGCACACGTTCATCGCTGATGATTGGCACGCCAGAGGGCAGGCGCGACGGGTGGGAAGCGTTAAAAAGTTACGAACCCAGGGCCGTAGCGGGAGCCGCGCTCGCCCCCTGTCGCCCTGCCGCCGCCAACCCCGCGCGCCGCTAAAGGCCTGTCCAGATGAGACTCGCGTATTAAATATATATATATATATACATATATATATATATATGCGCGTGCACGGAAAAATCGACCAATCGCGGGAAGCCGGCGCGCGGGGAACACAACATGGCATCCCTCACGCCGGATTTGATTAGCCACCCGTGCGCGGCCTACGCGAATCCGTCCGGATGAACCTTCGCGGCGTGCAGCTGCGCGCGCGTTTTTATTTTTTCTTTCTTTCGCGAGAAGCACCGTCGGCGAGGAGGAGGTGTGGAGGTGGAGGAGAGAGGCGGCTCCTAGGAGAGATCGTTGTCGAGTAGGCCCGCCGCCGCGCGACTCCCGCTGTCGCTTCACCTGCGAGTTTTACCCGAGTCCTGTATCCTTCGCGAAACGATCGCCCGTCAACGAGCTGCAAAATAGAACGGGACGCCCCTGCCGCGTCGGTTCTACTCGATTTCCTCCCTCGGCCGAATCGCCGTCGAGTTTTCCCCCGCGAAAATGTCCGGGGGCAACGGCGCTGCCGCGAAACAACGAAATTGTATTTCTCGAGCGATTTTAGGGATTCCGCTTGGATAGAGTACGAATTTAAGGCTCGGTTCGTCTTCACCATCGTCGTTCAACTTTTGATCCTGAGGCTCGATCGTGAATCTTTTCTTCTAGAGTGAAAAGTGAAATTTTCGTTGGGGAATTTTACTATTCGTCAATGAAATTTTCCACCTTTCACGAATTCACGCTATAAAAGAAAAGACTCGTGATCGAGCCCCAGGGATTCAATAAACTCGTGAAAAGTGAGAACATTTCATTGACAAGTTTAATATTTATCAATGAAATTTTTCACTTTTCACGAGTTTACGCTATAGGAAAAGATTCACGATTGAGTCCCTGGTTTTATCCTTTGTCTTTTTTCTAAAGCCTGATCTACAACTGTTTTTTGCGTCTAGAAACATTCTATTTCGTGGTAAATAAATACGTTTAAAACATTCGTGCAAGTTGATAAATTGTATGTTACACATTACAGTCGTACATTGTCGACAAATTTTTCAAGCATTTCAATTTGTTTATACCCATACAGGACAGATGGTTGCAGTTACATTGCAGAAACGTTGCAATCTTGCAGAGACATTGCAGGGATATAAAATTGCAAACTTTCGACAGCAATATTGCAGCAATGTTTCAAAAATAATGAAAATACTATATTTTCTATTTAAAAAATTCTTCTAATTACGAGAATTTTATAATGTTATTTTCGTTGATACCAATAATGCGCGAATTATTAAGTACTTGATCAGTGCGGTGTTGCTCGCAATCTCCATCTATTGCGAAGCGACATAATCTCCTTAGGTTGCTTCGCAATAGCTTGCTGTGTATTGAAAAAGGCCCGGACGCATATGTAATTAGTAAATTCTCTGCTTATGTACAATAACGACAAATTATTCCAAAAATATTGCGCTGCAACATTGCTATAATTTTGCACTGCAATCTCTCTGAAGGCGGACGTTTCAACGTTGCTGCGCAATCCTTCAGAAACGTTGCAGCAATGTTGCGCAACGTTGCTGCAATATTGCAATTTTGCAATGTAACATTTCTGCAATCTTCCTACAATCTTTCTGTGCTGTGTGGGTAGTAGAATGTTTCTTGGCGCAGAGAGCTCATTGTAGACTAGGCTTAAGGATGTATGTTACTTAAAGTTAAAATAGAGCGAAAAAGCTGAAATTTACAGAAGTTGTGCATTTATATACCATGAAAACCTGTGATAAATTTTGAATCAATTGACTGATTCGTTTTCAAGTTATTAATTTTTTTAAATTTTATGTGCGTTCCAGACAACACGCTGTCCAAACTAGAAATACCTATAGGGTATTATAAGACGTCTTATGATGTTACGTGTACAAGTTGTCTTAATGATATCTGTAAAATATCTTATATCCCAATTTTAAACAACATATTGTTTGGAGATTGACAAGTTATGAAACATTTTTCTGTCTACCATATATGCAGATTATATATGTCAGATTTTTGTTTTTAGCAGTTGGATTCATGGCAAATTCCCAGCCAAAAGTTTTAACCGCTATTAAGAATATTTATAAATACGCTGTTAATAATTATAAAAAGAGGTTGAAGTTATTTAAATCAGTAAAATTAACATCTTTGTTATAATATTCAATAATAGCCAGCCGTTAAAGTATGCATACAACCGATATATATTGAATTTTTAAGATTACTGTATTTTTTGCTGGGAAGGTATACGTAATACATCCTTAACTGTCCTCTTGGAAAAAGATAGATGATTTGGTGGGGCCCATTTCTACCAATACAGATTGATTTTAATCTCGATTTAACTTACTTTATATCTTTTTCTAGTTTTGAAAATTGCAAAAAGGTTAAAAACAATTTAAACCGAGATTGAAGTTAATCTGCATTGGCAGACAGGGGCATTAAACTAAGATCAAAGTTAAACGACGTTGGTGAAAACCAAGATCAGTGTATTACGAAAGGCGACTTCCATCCAGTGCTGGTTAATTTAGGCCCGGTTTCACTAAACGTCGCTTAACTTTAATCTTAGTTTAATTCATGCTTGTCTCTTTCTAAAGTAACGAATTGAGCTAAGCTTAAAATTAAACAACGTTGGTGAAACCGGATATGCGGTAGAATCGCCGAAAACAAAATTTGTAATTCTACGCAGTCTATGTAGTCTGTGTAACACAATTTTCATTTCAATTATATATTTCTAATCTCTGTCATTGACACAAAACATTAACAATCCTATTCGCATCAACAAAATAGTATTTGAGTTAATCGCCGATTGAACTAATCAGAGTCCGGCCGAGGTCGCTCGAAGATACGGGAACCATACTATATCTAGTAGGTCCACTCTGTTGACCCCTTCGATCTTTGTAGTACCGATCACGTGGTATTTCGCCATGTCTTTGGTCCAAATCCAGCAACGTATGTGTGTGTACATACTCATCAAACTACACTACCATACGTACAGTTTATCTCTCATTGGCTGGACCAACAAAGTGTCGGTTGTGCAGAAGGGACCGGCGCAAAACGAAACAAATGACGGAGTGGACCTACTAGTTAAGCCCGTATCAGGCTACCGATTGAGATTAAGATTAGATTGAAATTTGACCAATCGGAGCAAAGTTTACTAATCTCACGTTTAGTGAGTTTTACTCCAATTGGTTCACCTTTAGAGGGCCGGACTGGCCACTATAGTGGCCAGGAGCAAACTTGAGAACTTTGCGGAACATGTAGATTACGTATATGCATAAATTTTCTGTTTAAAAAATTACAAATTTCCATGGAAAAATGCCGGCCCTCTACAGGTTAAATTTCAATCTCAATCCGTAGTCTGATATGGGCTTTAAGTCAACGGTACACGATACTATTCTTCCTACTGAATGGCTTACGAGAGCCAATGGATTTAGCTTTCAGTCACCTGATCTAAAACTCTGCATCCTTATTGGTTTCTGTAAGCAATCCAGTAGAAAAAAAAATAGTATCGTGTGCCGCTGGCTTTATACTGTGCGCGAACTGTGCGAAAGATGTCGACCCGTCTCGACGGTCGGAGGAAGAATCGACCTCGAGAGTCGGCCAAGGAACGCGCCACCAGGCCCTAACGCGGCAGCACGTGTTTCCACAGAGATGCGTTTTATCTTAATTACTTTTAAAGGGTAAAAATTAAAGTGTTAAAATATAAGAAACGGTACCCGACATTTTCGGGTCACCTTATCGCGGCAAGACAATGTCCCCGACGGGGAAGAGATTAGCCTTGTATAACGGTACAATGCCACGATGCTAGGAGGAGAAACGTGTGGCACTATGCACGTCTTACTATCCTTAAATTTCTCGTCTCCTTTAACGGAAATAACGGTCTTTCCAAAACCACCGGGACTCTCTTGATCATGAAACTGATTGCGAGATCGACTAACGAGATAATTAGCGATTGAACAATTGCATTTTGCGCGTTCCTAAGTTTTTCACATGGGGAGAATTTTCTTGTAAAAATTTATCCTGAAAAGCATGTAATCGTGGGACAGCATTTCGAGGAAGCTTATAAGTTTCTTGAAATTTTATCATACATTTTCTCTTAAAAATTCATCCTGAGAATCATGTAATCGTCAAACAACATGCTATTTGAAGAATTTTATAAGAGTTTTTTTGAAATTTTATCATACATTTTACTAGTAAACTCTTAAAAAGTTCTTCAAATGCCACGTTGTCCAACAATTACACGATTTTCAGGGTGAATTTTAAGAGAAAATTCTCTCCGTGCAAATACAGCGCGGAGAATCCAAATGGGATTCTTTTTGAATTCTGGAATTGTGAATTCTTTTTCCCACCCCATTTCCGTTCTAAAAATGTTCCTAGGAGTTGAAAAATAATTGGCTTTTATATCACCAAAACCTGAGCACTTTTACAAAAGGTACTCTTTTGGAGTTTATTTCGAGCGCAGATTTAGAGTTCATTGCGCTAATTTATGAAGAATTTGAAAAGATGGACCCCTTTTGTATTCAAAACGATCACCTGGTGCTACTTGGGGAAGCCTCTCTTCTGCTTTCGAGAGTCCGTCGTGCAGTGCCCCGCGTTTCCTAGCGAGCTTGACAGCTTGCGCCGAACGATACATTTTTGCGTGCGTGTGCGGGGGCGAGCGTTACTTCGAAATCAATTTTTCGGGCCCTCGTCTTGTCCGCACGACGTTTTTAACTGTTGAAATCGTTACTGTGCGCTCTCTGACGGTACACACAGCGTTGCCAAGTTTACACGCAAAATCAATGCCGTAATAAAAGTAATAATAAAGCCGTTGAGTAAAAGCGAATCCTCGTATGCAAAATGGGATGCTTTCGTCGCAACGGGAGAATCGTTAATTCAATTGTTACGGACGTCTTGTTCCAGACTCGCATATAAGCCCTTTCGACTAATTTAGTAATAATTTATCAATTTTGTCAATATATTTTTCATAAAAACAAAGAATTGCAGGGGAAAAGTATACCGAAAGTGAATTGTCTTCGTTTAGAAGAGAGATTAGCTATTTCTCCACACATAACACACAGAAACTCAAAAACTACTAAAAAATATCCTAAAATTTAGCACAAAAATGTGTTTTTTAAAATCTATAATCTTTTACGTTGTACGGGAGCTTTTCTAGGTCGTAGACCGCGCAAAAAAAGGAATCAGTGCAAGAACGAGGCGCAGTCCCGTGACTGAGGAGCTTTGTACCTCCTACGTTTTCCATATTTTTAAGAAAGCGTAGACACTCAAAGTATTTAAAATACATTTGCGTGTATATAACACGGAGATCGTGTGAGATGCCACGCGTTTCTCAATTACAAAAAAAAAGAAAACCGGGTTGGAAATAAACTCGCCGATTTCGGAATCTATTTCGGACAAGAGTCCGTATCCAGGATAAATTTTCTAAATTATTGACTCACCTAATTCTTTCAAGACCTGGTTTTACTTTTAATCGCGGTGAATCGAGGCCACTGTCGTTCCTAGGATTGACCTTTTGCATTTATAATCGTATGCGTTCGCATAAAAAGGAAAAATATTTTCTCTCCACATTGCAATTGTGACAGTCGGTTACGCGCAACGCTTCCTTGTCACAGAAACGATACTCGCATCCGTGCAATTAATCGCATAACCATCGCGAAGTTGGTCACTTTTAACTCGCACCTTTTTCTCGGTGCAATTTTTTGAAATATTTCTTTAGCGATGAGAAGAACAACAGAACGAAACTGTAGCGCGTTTATCTACGATCCTTCGAGACGGTAACGCGGGTACGGCGAGTGATCGTGATGGAGGAGCGGTGTTTCTCACGATTTCACCATATCTCTGTTTAACACGCGTAATTCAATCGCCGTTATACTTTTACCGTGCTTCACGAGTTTAGGATTAACAGCGACGCGTGCGCGAGCGCAAAGCTTCCAGGTTAAAAATTGTTTATAATAATTTCAATTGTGTAGAGAAGAAATGTTCTTGTTTCTGTAACGAAGTATTTTCGAATAATTAAATATTATACAGTTCCTTAATGTTCGGATGGAGCTTATGCCTGGCGCTTTTTTAGAGACAACAGCAACGCGTGCGCGAGCGCAAAGGTTCCAGGCTAAAAATTATTTACAATAATTTCAAGTTTTGCAGAGAAAATGGAAATTGGGGGGTATTGAATGCAAAATGTAGCATCTAAAAATGCTAAAAAGTAGCATTTTTTATGTAATTACAAATCGTTTATCGATTTGAATACGTGAATTTGCTGACGATAATAACTCCACCCTTAAGAAAACTGCGTTATGTCCGAAAAGAAATCGGTGCGCAGGACAAATTTGGAAAGAAACAGTATATGAATTCACATTTTATTAAATTACAAGTATAGGCTATCTACATCTTGCCTTAGACTCGCATTGGCCATACTTGTGTGTTTAGAAAATAGAAATGTTCTTGTTTTGCAACAAAATATTTTCGAATAATTACATATCATATGTATAGTTCTTTAATGTTCGGATACCTGGCGCTTCTTTTTAGGGTCAACAGCAACGCGTGTGCAAGCGTAAAGTTTCCAAGCTAAAACTTACAATAATTTCAATTTCGTGGAGAAGATAGAAATGTTCTTATTTTGGTAACAAAATCTTTTCAAATAATTAAATATTATACAATAGTTCTTTAACGTTCGGATGGAGCTTATGCTCGGCAATTTATTTTATCTTTATAGAATCAACAGTATCGCGTGCGCGAGCGCAAAATTTCCGGGTTAAAAATTATTTATAATAATAATAAATAAATAAATTAGTATGGCTTGTATGTGTTAAACACAAATTTCAAAGAATTTAAAGGACTCAGAGCCGTGACAGGGTGGCAGTGTCTAAATATTCTATTCTAAGTTTATTGCGATAAATTATTTATAATAATTTCAACCGAGGGGGAAACCGCGCACCAAAATCTTGTACACCAATGCCCACTAATGCCCAATGGGCATTACTTTATCTTATTATCTTAGTTTATCGTATTTTATCTTTATAATGCTCCCACAAGGCCTAATACTCAAACTAATGCCCAAAAATGCCTAGTAATGCTCAGTAATGCCGCAAATCTGTACACCACAATGCCCTCAGCGGTTTTCCCCTCGATTTCCAACAATAATAAGAACGCGCGCGAATAAAATGCAAATATCCGTTGTAAAATCACAATTTTTAATTTGAATATAATATTTTAACATAAAAAATAATAAAGTATCTATACGATTTTTCTTTTATGTAATGTATACGACGGACTTTTGTTTACTGATTTTTATTAATTAAACGTTTACTTTGTTAATTTATTCATTGCTCGTAAATACACTGGCCTTAATTTTCCTTTACTCTTTTTATAAAAAAGACGAGCTTGTACTTATTCTTAATAAAGTATCTGGTTTGTATAAATATTCAGTTTAGTTGGCGCTATTTGACAATATTACTTTTGTAGAGAAGATACTTTT
>NW_011966987.1:58409-67240 GCF_000949405.1 Vollenhovia emeryi | reverse complement strand
GAGAGAGAGAGAGAAAGAGAGAGAGAGAGAAGATAAAAGTGTTTTTTCTAATAAAAGATATCCAAATAATTAAATTATATACTTCTTGATTGGATGACGCGTATACTTGGCGTTTCTTTTACCTTTTTTTTCATTAAAAGAACGTTTTAAAAACGCTCGAACTGGAATATTATATTTCGAAGTTATAATTAAAAAAATATTAATATTTCAAGGGCCAACGAAGTACAATTGGCTCCACTGCGACCGATGACATTTGGCAATGTTACAACGGAAAGCGCGATAAATAAGTATTGACGCGCGGGCACTCTCGGGAGTTATTAAGGCGCGTTGTCAACGTGCGTTATCTCCCAATTAGACGATTCTTCGCGAAAGGATGTTATCTTAATTTCCATAAAGTGGCTGACTGTTCTTAATTTTCATAAAACGGAAACGCCTGACACGAAAAATTCCTCGAGCGAGCGATTGGCGAACAATATTTCGGTTATCAATCTCAATTATTCGAACGTTTCCTATCAAAGGGAAGATATTGATTTCGCACCTCTCGGGAGCGAACCTCTTCGGGTATATCGTCGTTTCTTCGACGACTTTCCAAGAGTTTTGCTCTCGAGAGCGAGGATGTTTTCTAACATGAAAGAGAGGATGTAAACGGTGTCAGTGTTCCGATTCTAAGACGTTATTGTAAACGATCTACCTAGCGGTATCCTGCCATGCCATTTTTCTCTCTTACACGAATTAAAACGAATTTAGAACGGGAGCAGATTTTTTTATCTCAACCATTAACTTCGACAAATGAATTTCGGTAGTTCCGCCGAAATCTCTTCCCTTTCTTATCCGTCAATTTCCCGTCGCGACAAGAACGAGCGTAGAATCCGAGTAGCTAATCGTTGACAAATCGTCGACTGAAGAACCGACGATTCTGTAACAGACACGACTGTTGTTTTTTCCGCAATCGCGTACGAGACAATCCTAATCTCCGCGGATCTCGCGTGTCGGTATCAATTATCGCTCGGCGCGAGAAATAAAATACAACAGAAAAATTACTCGAACGACCCGTGGACGTGGACAAAAAGCAAATCGGCGATTGTGAGTCCCGACGTCCCCGGTTCCGCGGACGGAAACTCCCTAACCTGACCACCATTTTGGGTTCCTGGCATTGTTTACCGATGCAAGCGTGCCGCGCGTCGTCACGGCCGCGAAGTGCAGCGAGGAGAGTAGGTTCGTACAATACGTTCGCACAGGAGCGAGTCCAGGAGGTTTCCGCACGCGGTGGGGGGCGAAAACGCGACGCGGCGCGGCGCGGCGCGGCGGGGAAGCTCGCGGGGTGGGTGGACGGGAGGGGGGCGACTGTGTGGTGGCGCGAGGGCGCAGGGCGCCCGCCGGATGTGGCACGACCCTGGGCACGTCTCCTACGCGAGCGTGTCACAAGCGTGCTACTGGCGCGTGCCGCGCCGAGGAGAAGCGCACGGGATGCAGCCGACTTGGACAGAGCGGCCGCCGATGCGGCTCGTGTTCGCGCTCTTTTCTTCCGCCGCTCGCACACACGCACACACGCACGCACGCACGCACACACGCACACACGCATGCATACACGCGCGCGCACGCACACACACACACATACACACACCCGCGCCACGGCCGCGACGGCCAACTGGTCGGAGCTCCCGCCATTTCTGCGCGACGGCCGCGACGGCGACGTGCGCCCGTCGAACAGCTGCCGCGACCGTGGCTCGTCGTGCCCCCCGGACGGAGGCCGGGACGGCCGCCGCAACGCACGCGACACACGCACTTCGGCTCGCGCGCCGGATCGCCGCGCGCGCTTATTTAAATTCGTACTGACCGTTCGTTCGGCGCGCCGGCGAACACCTGCGGTGGCACACGCGGCTCCCAACGTCGCCCGCGATACGTCGGCGCTGCTCGTGCGTGAGCCGACGGGCCGGTCGCACGCACTCGGTGTTTGTTTCAGCCGCGACGCGACGTCACCGATCCGCACCTCTCACCACCGTCGGCGAGACACTGCCAAGATGGCGGCCGCCGTCACGTGACCCGCGACGTTTTCGTGACGTTCGCGGATGTTAAAGGGCCGGGGAGCCGGCCAGTCGCGCTCGCCGCGCGCCGTCACGTGACCGCGCGCACGTGCACGTCCAATGGGAGAGGTGCTGCCCTAAAAATAAGGGCGAACTGCGGTCAAAATGGCGTAGACGGGGGTGGACGCGGCGCGCGGTCGCCCTTTTCAACGTCGAACCGACACGGCGATTCGTACGCGGGAAATTGCACGGGGTTTGTGAAGAGATGGAGATCGGCCGATTTGTTTTTTCTTTTTTACGGGACTAGCCGCGCGCGATCTTTTTCGCTTGCAAAACGTTTTTGCGAGCGTGATTCTGTTAAGCGCCGCATTCGTAACTTCGATTTTAATGATATTCTCTGACCTAATTGCATCACATGCATACGTTTCGATTATCGAGCATATCTGCGAAATGTAATTATGCGTACGAAGCAAAAAGTATCCTCTTTAGCAAACAGACTTGTACTATTTATATCTCGGTTGAAATATTGTTGCGAGAGAGAATTGAGGACTTTTCTTAAAAATGTTATCCGTCATATTTGTACACGAATGAAAGGTTAAACTCGCTTTTTCCAACAATATTTTTATTAAATATCTTTGTCACTCGGTTCTTTCTCTCCGGCATTGGCAATAATTTTTTAATCAAATGGAAACGCGAACGCCAAATCGTTTCTTAGATCCGAGCAGGACGAAGGTAGCCCACTAATTTTAAATTTAATATGTGAATTCATATTCCGGTTTTTAGATAGTTTTTTAATTGGTAAAATAATTCATGTAAATTTTTTACACACGTATTTCGATACAATGCACATTACTATTTACAAAAACATTTAGGCCCGGTCTACAATGAGTCGTTAGTCGTTAGTCAAAGTCGCAACTATATGTTGATCCTTTTCCTTTCTGGGTGGAAGAAAAAGGACTGACATATAGTTCCGACTTCTGACTAACGACTAACAACTCATTGTAGACCGGGCCTTAAGCATACAAGGTGTCAGATTCGTTAGTAACCAAACCAAATAATTATGGCAGATCGGGTCAAGCTGAAAGAGGAAACGAACAATTATTTTGCGCGCCTACTGAGTCCGGATTCTTGCTTCTCAGATGTTTCCTTCACAAATTTTGCAAAATGGTACACGCTTTTTCTTCTCTGCCATAACTTTTGGTTAGATGACGAAGTGACCGATTGACGAATGTAACACCCTGTGTACAGTGTTGAAAAAATTTGCTGCCCAAATTTCTAGGAGTGGCAGAAGAGGCGAAAACAAATGTTCTTTCTCAAACAGCCATGGATCTGAAATAACTAAACTAATATGGAGCAAATAACTCGCTGTGATTACAACATGGAGCACTACACGAGCATTTTGTAGAGCGCATCGTAAATGTTTCTCTAAAGGAGAATGTCCTGATTATGCAATTCACCGTTAATTAGGAGACCAGTTCATCGACGGCAACCAGACCTAATGTTAGTTTCGGATCTATGATCTATTTAACAAAAAAAAAACGTCCGCTTAACAGGCTCTCCTACCGAGAAACTCCGCGTGATCAGCATTGGCTACAGCATTCGGGGAAAGAAGGAAATGCCGGATTTAAAGAAGTCGCATAAGAGGCCGCCGATCGCCTTTGGTAACGTGAAGAGGATGCAAGTTAATCTCTGTCAGCAGCAACGGGCGAAACGCAGGAAACGCAGAACGCGGGACTTCGAGGAAAATCGAAGGGTGGACTCGCCAGGCTCCGCGATATCACAGAATGTTGTTACAGAAACCCGCAAAAAGGGGAGTTATCAGATTGGAGAGCCGAGCGGAAGAGCAAAAAGGAGAAGCAGAAATCGCAAGAAAAGCTGCCATTCGTCGTTGGAATAGTACGTCATAATTTTTATTCTCCGATATCGAAAGTCGCGCCTGTAAATAAGAAGAAAACGATCCAAGAGCAAACAAATTCTAAAGTCACAAAGAGAATTACAAAAGTCACGGGAAAGCGTTTGCAAACTAAGGCGGCAAACGCTGCAACGAAACTAAAACCGCTTGCGATTTCGACTGAAAAAAAAATCTACGACAGAAATCTCCTCCGACAACAAAGTCGAATCTGGCGTCGTTAAACGAAAATCGTTTGCACCACTTAATCATAGATTTGATCCGCCTGCTGGATTGCCTCAGATATTTTGATCTAGAGAAGCGTGCAAAAATAGCCCCTTTCTAAAAATATTTTCGCACGCGATAAATTAACGGAGACCGCTGTCCAGCAGCCAGTTCGTTCCTATGTTTCTATAGAGGCGAGCACCTAAAAAAACTCCATCATCAGGACTTTCTTTACCTACATTTATCGAAATAGAAAAAGGAAAGACTAATTATGAACTTACGATGAAACAGATCGAGAATTCTGGTACACCAATAAAAAAGAAATATGTCGAAACTCTCTTACCACTCCTAGAAGTTTGGGCATCAAATTTTTGAACAACCTGCAGACGGTGCTGTCCGGCAAGAGACACAAATTGACGCAGCGTAACAGAATAGTTTCATCCTCATTTAATAATGGTCAAGAACGAAGATGGAACGATTCACCGTGTTACACAGTGTCGCCTGTGTACATTGTTGGAAAGCACCCTTATTATATTTGTCATATGACAAATTTTTTAAGTGTGTTGATTGGCTGCAGGATAGCAAAATTCTCGAGTATCTAGAAATTTTCTATTCAGCAACCAATTAACACGCTTGAAACATTTGTACGACAAATGTAATATCAGGCTTAGGCTGGTATTACGTTTGTCATACGACAAATTTTTTAAGCGCGTCGATTGGCTAAAGGATAGAAAATTTCTAGATAATCAAGGGGCTCGATCATACATTTTTTCCTTTAGCGTGAACTCATAAAAAGTGAAATAAATTCTTCCATGAAAATTTTTACTTTTCACAAGTAAATTTTTCACGCTAGAGGAAAAGATTCATGATCGAGCCCCAGAATTTTTCTATCCTGCAGCCAATCAACACGCCTGGAAAATTTGTTGTACCATAAATGTATTACCAGCCTAATATGTACAGTCATCGGCAATGAATCGTTTCGCAAGAGGGTAAGTGATTTGTTTCTCCACTCTAGCAAATCGATGAATTATCAACGAGTGGGGGAACAATTCCTCTCTTGCAAAACGATTCATTGCCGGTCGGTGTACACTCAAACGAGAATTCACATTCTGCGTTATCCATTGTCGTCGTCGTCATTAGCATCGAAGGACAGGACGGCTTTTTGCTTTTCTTTCTTCGCTTTCTTCCTCATAGGTTTATCGGCAGCGATGGTGTCAGAATCTGTTACTACTGCTTTAGTCTTGCGAAATACAATCTTCTTAGATAGATCAGCTGGGGCATTGTTTTCTTCTGCAATTAATAATTCTGATAGATTAACGCTGAAAATCACACGGTTACACGATGTGTTTTGTTACAAATTCTGCTTGTTTCTGTACCTTTTTCCCTTTGTTTGTTAAAGGCGTCTGCTTCCTCCGCTGTTAAATCACCAGAATTTAACACGACAACAACAGGCTGTTCATCAACCAGCTCTTCCCTTTCTTCGTCAGACACCTCTGGTAGGGATTGCCTCTAATTCAATGAATCACTTGAATATATTTCTGTTCTGCTTTCAATATTATTAATAATCGAAAGGAGAGTTTGCTTATTGTCACCAGTAATGATTAAAAATTGAGACGAGAAACTTATAGTCAACCCAACTGACTAATTATTTAATCAGTTTATTACACAACGTTTCGACCCTATTCTTTTGGGTCCTTTTCGAGTGATACTGCAAATCAACAACAACGCAGTTATGAAATAATGTAGGTTAATAAGTAAAAAGGATTTAGTTAATAGTTAAATGTTAAGTAACGCACCTAAGTCAGTCATCATCGTCAAATAAGACAGAGTCGAGTTCTGTCAATCTGTCAATCCTTTGATATAGGTAGTAAATTGGGGCCAAAAAACCGAAGTCATCTACCGTATTAATTGCACCGACTGTGAAGCCTCTTACATTGGACAAACCGAACGACACCTTCTGACCAGAATTAAAGAACATAAAAATTACATAAAAAAAAGACGAAAGCTGCCACTCCGTGGTCAGCAAACACCGTGCATCACATGATCACGAGTTCAACTGGTCGGAACTAAGAATTTTACATAGCGAGCGTCTCAGGAGAAAAAGAGAAATCGTCGAAATGTTTTTCATCAAGAAGACCGATAACACACTAAGTTTACAAACAGACACCGAGAACCTAAATGTAACATATGACTGTGTAATCAAAACTGTTTAGTCCGCAATATCACCTTGTATTGTTCTTAAGACATGACAAGTCAGTTCGAGCCCAGCTATATAAATTCTTGAAGTTTGGGGGGTAGTTATACTTAACAAAGGAGCGTCAATTATAAAATGCTTAGAATTTGAAACTTTTCCTAGAATATTATTTAAAACTTACATATTAATATTATCAATTTTATATAGTAAACCCATAAAGTGAGAGAGTGAGAGAGAGAGAAATAATTTTCAAAGAACAAGATTTATTATAATTCTTTTCTTATTCTATCTCATTCTATGTTCAAAAAGTGTGTACCTATAATATAAGTACGCATTTTTATATCCTCCGACAAGACCTGGGATATTAAAGGAACACTATCACAGTGCTCACACATATACATATATTTTATAACTCGACTGTCTTATTTGACGACGATGACTGACTTAGGTGCGTTACTTAACTTTTAACTATTAACTAAACCCTTTTTACTTATTAACCTACATTATTTCATAACTGCGTTGTTGCTGATTTGCAGTATCACTCGAAAAAGGACCCAAACGAATAGGGTCGAAACGTTGCGTAATAAACTGATAAAATAATTAGCCAGTTGAGTTGACTATAAGTTTCCCGTCTCAATTATATTAATTAACAATGAATCGCACAAAGGATGAACATCGTTAAATTCGGAGCAAGTAAAACTTACAGACGCCTTACCTTCGTGTCGACAGTGGGGCCTTCTTTGTACCCAATTTGTTCCTTCAGCTCTCGTAGAAACTTCGGTTCATCCGGTTTGATATACGATATGTTGTGCTTTTTCCGTGACATAATTTCTCTCTTAATTTGACTTCTAATTATGGTGCCCGGCTCCTGATAAATGGTAGCCGACACGGCCACGACGAACCAATAGACGTTTAATTGGTGACATACAAAGCGAGGGCCCCGACTATCGGGTCTCGCGCGGGATGATGAAACCCCGCAGGAACAAAAATTTTTCTTCTAGGTTAGAAGACGTGTTGTACACTCGATGAATGGAACTCTCTTAATTTGACGCCCGCGCCCCGCCATCGGCCACAGGACTATTTGAAAAACGCTAACCTGTCGCAGACTGTCAACAGAATAGAACCACAGTATAACCAGTATGCCCACTCGCTCTTTTGTTTCACGTTCGCGCCGATCCGTACTGCGCATCCGACATGTTTTAGTTATGACCAATCATAGGATTTTTGTACGTGTGTTAAGCCTATCACACAATGCCAGGCAACAGGCAATAGGAATAGGGAATAGAATTTTTGACGCGTTGGATTCGTCGGAAATTTTCTTCCAACCAATCCAACGCGTTAATTCTATTCCCTGTTCCTGTTGCCTGGCATTGTGTGATAGGCTGATGGCAGACAACTATCCGTAAGCGCTTAAGACTGACGTAGCCGTAAACTTAAGGTAAGGCAGAGAAAAACATAAGCCGTAGAACACGTGTTCCTTACGGCTTATGTTTTTCTCTGCCTTACCTTAAGTTTACGGCTACGTCAGTCTTAAGCGCTTACGGATAGTTGTCTGCCATCAGCCATAGGCTTTAGTGCAAAGCATAGCATATAGCATGATGTAAAAAGAAAGGTGTATCATTGCGCATAGCGGCGGCGGCACGATGAGCGAGCCAATGAAATTTGGGTCCAAATGCACATAGCTACTGCAAGAAAGGTGTATCATTGCGCATAGCGGCGGCGCACGATGAGCGAGCCAATGAAATTTGGGTCCAAATGCACATGACTACTGCGCATACACGATGTTGTTACACCTTTCTTTTTACATCATGGCATATAGGTTGCGGTCAAGCTGCCGCTACGAACGCTTCGAAGCGTTTCTCTTCTCCCTCCATCTTTACCGAAAGAGAGGAGAAGAAGAATACTTGGAAGCATTTGAAGCGACGGTTTGACCGCAGCCATAAAAGATAGACTGCTTATGAGGTAGTGGGGGATGTCCTGAGGGAAAAGAACAACACCAATTTATTTGGGTATCTATCTTCTTCTAGTGTACGTGATCACGTGGGCGTGAACACGTGATCGCCTTCAGTTCACATCACTGATCTATATTATAACTGGATAGTGGATGCCCCCTTTCTAGCGCAAATTTTCTGTCCCCACTTGAACAGCGCCATGTTGGAGAAAGTGTGCCATTTTCGGGCATCATCGGTAGCTGTCGTAAATCGTCGTGCGCGCAGTCGTATATATATATCGTTTTTCAAGTAGGAGGGAGTCGTTAGGTTAGGTTAGGTATGACAACGGTCTTCTTCCTGTTTTGTTTGGCAAGCGTACGAACGACAACTTCTAACCGAACGCCATGAAGAATAGAGATAAGGAGGCTCAACTAATGCTTTCGAGAATGAGACCAAAACCCGGTTTCTGTGGTAGTTCAAAATATGTACACCGGCGGCGCTACGGTAGACAAACTATTGCTAAACAGAAGTCGGGAGGGGATAAATCATGGTACACTAATATATACACT
>NW_011966987.1:45678-54221 GCF_000949405.1 Vollenhovia emeryi | reverse complement strand
TATAAAAGTATTTACCCATTAGGGTGGAGTCCCATGGAGCGGAATACGCGGAAGCGGAATCAGCGGATCGCCAATCACAAGACCGTTTCGACAGAATTTTTGAAAGGGCTCTATCAGAATAATCTTGCGATTGGCGATCCGCTGATTCCGCTTCCGCGTATTCCGCTCCATGGGACTCCACCCTTATTCGTCAACACTGCGAATTTTTCAATGTCACACCGACTTTGCACTAACACACGTACAAAAATCCTGTGATTGGTCAGAATAAAAACATGTCGGATGCGCAGTACGGATCGGCGCGAACGTGAAACAAAAGAGCGAGTGCCACTACTGGTTATACTGTGGCACAACTGCGCGAGATCGTGTAACCTCTGACAACGAGCTAATTTCTCGATCGGACTGTACCTTTCCGTCCCCACTCTCGACCACCCTATAAGCCAGACAATGACAAACGCCACTCGACGATGCTCTCTCTCGGTACACACGGCTCGGCTCTAGCGCGCGTTCCAGTTAGTATATATTTCAGTGGGTTATGGACGGTTCACATTGCATTGTTAGAAAACTCGTATTAGGGCCGTGGCACACAAACGGTCTTAAGCCCGTATCAGACTACGGATTGGGATTGGGATTAGATTGAAATTTAACCAATCACAGTAAAGTTTACTAATCTCAAGTTCAGTAACTTTTACACTGATTGGTCAAATTTCAATCTAATCCCAATCTCAATCCGTAGTCTGATACGGGCTTTAAGCAACAAAGGCCCGGTTTCACCAACGCGAGTTAATCTAATCGGTCGGTTAACTTGACAGGGTGCCAACATAAAACTTCTTTATTAACCAAGAAAATAGGTTAATAAAGAAGTTTTATGTTGGCACCCTGTTAAGTTAACCGACCGATTAGATTAACTCGCGTTGGTGAAACCGGGCCAAAGCGAAAGCAGTAAACGAATTGACCAATCAGGGTGATTGGTTCCGCGTTACGCTATACCGCTCCATGGGATGGCATCCTTACCGATTCGCTAAAAGCCATGCGAACAGCCAATCGACTTGCAAGTTATCTGTAAGAGCAGAATTTTCGAATTCGTTTCTCTTTCGAGTGAATTCATGAATCGAGCCCCAAGAGGGAAAATGCTATCCTGCTAGTGTTCGTACCAAGATTGAAAAATTGCACTTGCGCCGAACCCCTCCTTTATCAACAACTGGTTAGTCATTGGAGAAGGGGTGGGACAAGATTCCCGGACATAATTCATTAAATAAAAACGTAATTGATGTCCATTTTTTTCACATTGACAAATAATTTACTTTCATCTTTTTTACGCTTTATAATTGCACAAGCAACATGTTGGTCACTCTATTGAATAATTTAGTAAGAAAAAAAACGCGCGTTTTAGCAATTGTTCAAACACGTTTTACACAATTTTATAACATCTATTAATGACTTGATTGTTAAATAAGTTTTCCTCCGAATTAAGATGTAAAAATAATTAATAAGTAATGATCTATCAGGCCCGTGTTTTTACAAAATCACAATAGTACATATGAGAAGGCCAATAAACGAGCTAATAAAGGTCAAAAGATAAAAAGGACTAATCCATTACATTTAATATGATTCACCGTTAATTATACAAATCATTAAATAAGATTCGATGATTTGATGATAGTTGACCATTTCGCTGAAGAAGACTAAGTTAAGTCGTCTCTCTGTCGAAACGTTCGAATTACCTAATGTACCTAATTAATTGTATAACTATCACCAAATCATCGAATCTTATTTAATGATTTGCATAATTAACGGTCAATCATAAAAATAATTAAAATCGCGGACAGGATTAAATTTTGGACTGGGTATATATATACACACACACACAAACCAATTAGTAATACGATTCCAATATACATGTATGTACGCATACGCACTGTATACAATATATTTATATATGGGCATTAAAATATACAACTAGTTGCATACTGCATGATAATATGTATATATCTGTACATATACATGTAAACACACACACACACACACACACACACACACACACACACACACACACACACACACACACACACGAACACACGCGCGCGCACACATATATATATATATATATATACATACACACATACACATATTTGATGTGTCAAATAAAAAATGTACAGATATTCCCCCCCTCTTCATACGTACACGTTCTTTATCCTTTCCTCTCCATTCGCAGCTCTTATACATTTTCATTCTTAACAATTAACAAATAACAAAGGTATGGATTACGCGAAACTTTCAACTTACACGAAAGAAAATTTCCGACGCAACGTTATTTGTATACATGTATGTATCTCTATGTATATGTATATTATATATGTATATGTATATACAGGATGTTGTGTAATACCCGCCTCACCTCTTATTTACGGATAGAGCAGATTGGACTGAGTTTAAAAGTCCCGTACCATTTTGCAATTTTCGCAATGGTTAACGAGTTATTAATTATTAAAAATCGCTGCCTTAGCCCGGTCCACTCATGTATAATTGAAGCGCGCGGCGAGATACGGCGATCCCGCGATCGGCGTTGCTAGGCGCGCAGGGAGTTGCTTACGACACACGGCAATGGTTATGTATAATAAACAACTCCCCGCGCGCCGATCGCGGGACGGCCGCATCACGTTGCGCGCTTGAATCGGGCGGTAGACTTGGCTAAGACAATGAGATTTAATAATTAATAACTCGTTAACTATTGCGAAAATTGCAAAATGGTAGAGGACTTTTCGACGTAGTCCAGTCCGCTCTATTCGCAAATAAGAGGTGAGGCGGGTATTACATAACACCCTGTATACATATATAAAATCTAATATTATGCATTTCCTCAATACAGCTTTTTTTTTACAGTCAAACTTCTGCAATATAGAACAGTACAAAACGATAGGTTCCCTTTTTGCAACAGTATCACTTTCATCGCTACAGCGTCTTGCGATGTTGCAGCGATGGAAGGAAACGTGTCCGCATCCGACTGTCTGTGATATTACAATATGTAAATACGTGTATGTTTATATATACATACAGAATGTTGAGTAAATCGTGGTACAATCGTCGAAGGACGATTCCTCGTGAGGAGTCACGTGAAATGTGCGGAATAAATTTTCGTTTATTTATTTCCTAGTTTTCGAGAAGCGATTCGTACAACGAAATAGACGGACATTACTTTCACACGTTTGAAATCGATTTTCTCAAAAACTATGATAATAAGAGGTCTATTATACAATTTTTATATATTTTTTTCTCGGAAATCACTTGACCACGATTCATTGGAGAACACTCAATTCAGTTAGTCATTATTGCCAGAATGAAGTCTTACATACATATGTATATATACTCACATAAGTATACATAAATTATATATATATATACTTGTAAATACAGAGGCGACTACCCCAATATTTAATCTATTATAACTCTTGTGTTCGGAAAGGCATATCAACTTGAGCAGATTCGTAATTTGTGTTTGTCTGGAAGATTGACGTTATGCAATTCTGTACCCACACAGCACAGGAAGATTGCAGAAATGTTACATTGCAAGATTGCAATATTGCAGCAACGTTGCGCAACGTTGAAATGTCCGCCCTCAGAGAGATTGCAGTGTAACATTATAGCAATGTTGCAGCGCAATATTTTTGGAATAATTTGTCGTTGTACATAAGCAGAGAATTTACATATACATCCGGGCCTTTTTCAAGGCATAGCAAGCTTTTGCGAGGCAACCTAAGGAAGTTATGTCGCTTCGCAATAGATGGAGATTGCGAGCAACACCGCACTGATCAAGTACTTAATAATTCGCGCATTATTGGTATCAACGGAAATAGCATTATAAAATTCTCGTAATTAGAAGAATTTTTTAAATAGAAAATATAGTATTTTCATTATTTTTGAAACATTGCTGCAATATGCTATCGAAAGTTTGCAATTTTATATCCCTGCAATGTCTCCGCAAGATTGCAACGTTTCTGCAATGTAACTGCAACCATCTGTGCTGTATGGGTATATAACACTCAATCTTGTTCCTATGCACAATCGCGCTAAACTCAAAGCTGAAGGTAATAATGCAACTCATGTCGTGCAACAATCGACATCTTTCTTTTTTTTTGTACAAACCTGTTCTAAAAATAAGTGCGATGTTTTTCGCTCGAGGCGCATTGTGTGAGTGTAAACTATTTTCAAAAACATGCATCATGTACAACACACGCAAGTAGCTTTCTCGTGCCTTCGTTTGTAGTATCTGTAGACTAGGTGAACGGATTAATATGGGGCAGCCTTTTGTGAGTATATATCCATTTTGTATTAATAAACTCTCTTTGCATACCATGCCGCTGCCGTAGACTTTGGATTTTCAGAATTACATGGTGGGCGGGTCAGTGGGCACGATCGTCTGTATAAAACATTTAGAACACTGTAACACCCAGATGTTTTGCAAAATGTACCGTTGGTTAATATTTGATTAGTAAGCCGTGTCCATTCAGGAATACCTATACTGCTTGTTTATATTATATTCGTTTGCAATATGGCTCGTTAAATAATATCGAAATTATCTCTTCCAAAATGACAAGACATCCCCAAGTCTTTTAAATCTATTTCTCCATAGTATTATAATTTTGATCGGTATTCTACTAGTTACAAATCATTCGCTCTCAATTATATATAAGGTATCCAAAATATTTACAACTTTGCTAGCAGGCCTTTTACGCATCCCGCTGTTTCTCTTGATAAAAACAAATCTCCCAACGCGGTGGAGACTTTTTTTTTAAGCTAATTCCTTTGCTGCATACTGCAGTCATATTTAACGTTCTCAACTAATCTGGACTGTAACTGGCACCGGGAACAGAGCTGTGCTGAGACTCAATCACTCTCTGGACCGCCTTCCTTTTCACCCTCGCCGTCCCCTTCCTCTCGTGTCATGCCTTCGATTGGCGCCGGAGCGCCATCCTCTGCGTTCGTAACATTACTCGTCGGCAGTTCACCAGAGTCAGGTGGCACTGACGGTGGGCCATTCTGCGCAGCGCCCTGCGGGAATCCTGTTTCAGCCGATACTAAATGCGACGGCATGTGCGGTGAGGCCGTTTGCGACTTTCTGCTCTTCTCACCTTTCCTCCATAATGTAATCTCCTGAATAGAATACGAAAAGCAGTGATAAAATGAAGATGCGAGGAAGCGTGAGTGTGGAAATATTTTCATCTTGAAAAAGAAGTATAACAATTTTAGAGAACCAATAAATTAAGAAAGCCAATGCGGTCCAGGCAGGATGTAGGTCGCCCAACGGTGCGTGTAAATTTTTACTAAATTTTAGAATCTTAAAAAAAATATATATCTATTCCGTTAACTCACCTGCTGCTTAAAGTATCGCCGATCTTCCTCGTCCATGAGAACCAGATTCAGATAATATCTAACACTAAACTTCTTATTAATATCGCGCATCGTAGGCGCCAGATCGTACCCAGCTAAGAACACCCTTATAGGAATAGACTCCCCTCGAACGGGCGCGCCGTCCATGATCTCGTATTTCGCTATAGTTTCATTTTCAGTAAACGTGTGAGGGCCTGCAAATATGTATTCTAATTATTGCCTTAGTACCACGAATATCGCGTAGGAAGCTCTCAGAAAACCAAAACTCGCGTTCCAATTTTGCCAACGTGCAATGCTGCATGCGTATATAAAACTGTAGAAATTATAGTTAATTACTATCGCTACGCTACGCTACGGAAATGCACAAGTTATCTATAACGTACCAGAACCGGTGGTTTCTCGTTTGATGATTGCTATCTCCATATGTTTTATTTTTATTCTAACCAGCAGAAAGTATATTTTGCCGACAATTACATCTTTCAAGTGATATCTGAAAAGATGGGCAGTTAGTCGGCACCGTACGTTTGAACAGTTGCTTATTGAAGCGGTCAATGACCTAGTTTACACCGTTAAATCAGTTGGCGTGAATTGAACATTCGATACGTCCCTGCTTACACCGATTAATTTTAAAACAGGTCCGGTTGGAGTTTTAGTAAAACTCCAGATAAAGTTCTACTGCTGCAAACTGAGTGCTACAGGATGCATCCAATCTGAATTTAACAATGATATACGAACCAAGGGTTTATCCAGACAAACTTGCATAGGTGCACAAGCATATGCATAAAGAAATTGATTGGTTTATTTCCTTATGCCTGCACTTGTGGCCCAATCAAATTTCTTATGCACATGTTTACGCGCTATGCAAGTTTGTCTGGATAGATTCAAACGTTTATAATGCGCTAGAATTTTTTGATACGCGTATCAACTTAGTTCGATATTGAAGTAATCCGTGTGCGTTTATACCGTGCGAATAAAAGACTTAATAAGTGTATTAAATGCTTGGTATAAACTAGGCCAAAGTGTATCGCGCAACGTGACTTACTTGCTTTTATTGTATTCAAATTCGATATGCAAACAGTCTTCGATTCCAACTTCCATTTTAATGGGATTATTCATATCTGGATAGGAACTAAGAGTGTGCACAACTAATTCGAGTTCTTTGATAACGTCACTAATTCGTCGTACAATTGTCACTTTCAGAAAGTATCTCAGTCGCACGTTGGATCCAGTGTAACTTTCAAATGGTTTCTCGACATTTGGGAATTCAAACGTGTACACCGTATTGTGTGTCAATTCCCCTGGCCTCGCCAGTTCTTTTACGAGGCTAGTAAACTCATGGTGATTACCTCTGTCGTAGTACAGCTCAATTTGTCCGATAAATTCTACTTTCACCCCATGATGCTCTAATTTTCCAGCCTTCCGCAAACTGATATTAATCTGCAAGCATTTGACCGAATGACAAATTTTGTACCGCAAAAAAAAGTCAATTAACGTAACACAGACTTCAAAGGCAAATCGCATCCATAAACCCGTAGTCAACAAATCAACGATAAATTAATCAGCAAACAAAAATACACTGCGACTATATCTCATCATGTAAAATAATAAATTGTGCTTCAACCTTTACAAAACAAATACAAGAACATTTTCTGACGACTGACAATTTCCTAGATATACCACGTTACAAGCAAGAGGTTTGTGCATGGCGGAGTATTTGTTCAAATCGAACGGGCAGGCTTGCACGCATCACATGCGAGCGCGTTAAATTTCAGGCCTATGAAATTGGCCTCTTCTCGTATCAGCCGGACGATAAGGTCGACGTTCCAGGGGGGTTCCTACCTTGCCGGAGACGGTCTCGCCGTCGTAGTAGAGCAGGTGCCGCTCTTTCTTGCCGTCCTCGGACTTGATGTCTGCGGTCTTCCGTGTCTCAGCGCCGTCCAGCGTGATCTCTATGTCGGCGGACTGGCCGAAACCGAAGAAGCTCTGCGTGCAAAAAAAAATCGAAAGCGTTAGAAAAGCCGCGTGTCATACGGGACGACGCGGTAGGAGGTAGACGCCAATGACTCCCGGTGCCGACGAGGAGTACTCGGGTTACGGTGGGCCGAGACCCGCAACCCCATGGGAGGCGAACGCACCATTTTTTAAGGGAAAGGGACAGCCTTCGTGGGAACGGTGAGATAGCTCGGCGTCACGCCGCAGTCACGATGACAGAATCGGCCGTATCGCGGATCAATGGACAATTCTCCAGGGCAACATTTTCTTGTGCGCACGAGAGATGGGAAAAGTTGGGTTATTTTTTCACTCGTTCCTCCTGAAAGTTACAAGTAGCCAATATGGCCGCGCGCACGCGCCCCTTTCCCCCTCTTCCCCACTTCGCCGACTCAGCTATGCGCGCTGTTGGCGCTGTCGGCGCTGTCAAAACTCCGCCGGTGGTGCGCGCGGCGCGAGTTTATCGACGCAGCGTTTCTATTGGTGTTTTCCACTTAGGCCCGGGCTCACAGTGATTCGCTCATACTTGACGCCGACTGAATGTATTTTTAAATAATTTCTATATGCAATCGTTTGTATTTCGTATGTAGACGTTTCTAGTGCAATTAGAAAGGTTTGTGAGTCATTCGTTTGTTTGTAATTAATTAATTAGTTTTCCACCGTATACTTAGCGCAATAGATAAATTAGATAAAATTTTTATATGAAATCGTTGGTATTTCGTATGAAGACGTTTGTAGTGCAATTAAAAAGGTTTGTGAGTGATCCAGATAATTTTAATTAAATATTTATTAAATGGAAGTTAGCCGGATTCAAAATTTAATTGATTTCCTATCTATGATACTGAATGATTTAACACATAAGAATTGCTTGTCTCGTTCCGGGACCTCAACAACATAGCCACATATGGCAGGAACAATACAAAGTTAGTTTTATTTGGAAAAATGGTAATTATGGAGAATAGGAACTTTTCCGAATTTTGATATTTTCTTGCGGTTTTCTTGATAAAAACCTTTGTTGTGACTCTGACAGTGATAATCAATCGGGGGAGCCCGAAAATATGCACCCCGAGTGACCTTCAGAAGGTTAACCCGGGTTAACTGTTCTGTAAAGCAGATAATTTTCCATCATTTGTAAGTCCATACGCACACAAGAATATTGTGCTTTACAG